>NC_056433.1:62278364-62578364 GCF_018296145.1 Oncorhynchus tshawytscha | reverse complement strand
TCATCTAGAGACGAACATACTTTGGTGCGAAAAGTGCAATTCAATCCCAGAACAACAGCAAAGGACCTTGTGAAGATGCTGGAGGAAAAAGGTACAAAAGTATCTATATCCACAGTAAAACAAGTCCTATATCAACATAACCTGAAAGGCCGCTCAGCAAGGAAGAAGCCACTGCTCCAAAACCGCCAAAAAAAAGGCAGACTACGGTTTGCAACTGCACATGGGGACAAAGATTGTACTTTTTAGAGAAATGTCCTCTGGTCTGATGAAATAAAAATAGAACTGTTTGGCCATAATGACCATTGTTATGTTTGGAGGAAAAAGGGGGAGGCTTGCAAGCTGAAGAACACCATCCCAAACGTGAAGCACGAGGGTGGCAGCATCATGTTGTGGGGGTGCTTTGCTGCAGGAGGGACTGGTGCACTTCACAAAATAGATGGCATCATGAGGCAGGAAAATGTTGTGGATATATTGTTGCAACATCTCAAGACATCAGTCAGGAAGTTAAAGCTTGGTCGCAAATGGGTCTTCCAAATGGACAATGACCCCAAGCATACTTCCAAAGTTGTGGCAAAATGGCTTAAGGACAACAAAATCAAGGTGTTGGAGTGACCATCACAAAGCCCTGACATCAATGGGACAAAGTAAATGAGAAATGGCAATCCAGAAAAAATGGAAATACAGCCTAATTTAAGATATCAAATGCCATCGTACACTTCAAGATGGGGGATGCAACCAAGCTCACATGAAACCATTCATGAATAAAGATGATCTGAAGTACGTAGGCACCTACCTGCTGAGTATAAACAATTATAAATACCCCAAAATAGATTGAATGGGCTTGTCATTCACAATACTGATGAAAAATCTAGTGCATTGATTTAAATATGGGTATTACGAGGACATCTAGTGGGCACCGGGTTTTTCATCCTCGTCACTAGCTATCATAAATGTGTATCCCCCCTCACAAGCTTGATGTTGGGTGAGTCCCCTTTCCTGTGCAAAAAAAACAACTAGAGGTATTATGCACTTACATACAATTATATATATTTGATGCAGGTATTTACTTTGCAACATATATTGTCAATAACTAGAACAAAATATAATTGCAGGAGCTATGCATCTGTATACTGGCATTTTTATATACCTCTACTAGCCAGTTAGATGGATCAGTCCAGTCCCAGAGAGGCAGTTTGTTCTGCATGCCTTCTTAACTTCAATAGAATGTGTCATCATGCATTTGTGCATGTACACTGGTAACTATCAAAGCCATACAAAAATATAATGGCCATCTTGCTAGCTAATTTAGCTACCTCATCAATTAGTATTTTCTGAGCTATTTCTGCACAATGGCAATTATTAAAGCCTTGAATCTGGTCATCTAGCTAGCCGGAAGCCAGCAGGGTTGCATCAGTTTCCATTGGACTAGAGCTTGGTAGGCTGGCTAGCTCGGTAGCAGCCTATGCTGACTCGCTTATCTAGCATGTTAACGTTAGCCAGCTAGCTAATGTCGATACACTAGTTGTGGGGACGCAAAATCAAGCAAATGGTACTGAACTCATGACAAGATTATGTTTCGACATTGTAGTGGCTATTGCTGGTTTGTTTGTTTTTTGCTTAGTGACATTGGTAATACCATTCTTTGGCATGTAACTTTCATTTCACTACCGGTATGTATACTCCGGTTTCAGCATGAGAGATTGAGTCCCAAAGTCCTAAATTCCATTTAGATACTGTGAGAATTTGCTCACTCACGAATAAGGAGACTCAGAAATAAAAGATCCAGTCACGGATTAGAGCCTCTCCAAAAGTTTTACAAAACAGTACTTGCTAAAATGTATGCTACGATGAGTAATTAGTATGCAGTTTAAGTATGTAGCATGCTATTATGGATATTCGGACACAACCAGTGACTGTGTTGTTCGCAATCTTAACCTGTGCCATAAAGCTTCAGCCTTCTTGGCATAGTTCCTAGCAGTGGAGATTTTAGCATCTACAGTGGGGCAAAAAAGTATTTAGTCAGTCACCAATTGTGCAAGTTCTCCCACTTAAAAATATGAGAGAGGCCTGTAATTTTCATCATAGGTACACTTAAACTATGACAGACAAAATGAGAAAGAAAATCCAGAAAATCACATTGCAGGATTTTTAATGAATTTATTTGCAAATTATGGTGGAAAATAAGTATTTGGTCACCTACAAACAAGCAAGATTTCTGGCTCTCACAGACCTGTAACTTCTTCTTTAAGAGGCCTCTGTCCTCCACTCGATACATGTATTAATGGCACCTGTTTGAACTTGTTATCAGTATAAAAGACACCTGTCCACAACCTCAAACAGTCACACTGTTTTTTTACATGTTTTATGCAACACTAAACAATACATTAATTGCACTATTAGGGTGAAAAACGATGTCCATAAACTGTTGGGGCCTACTTAAAGCTGTCCCAACAGTAGAGCTTTCTTTTCAGCACCATAGAGTGAATCCTTACCACCACTACACCTGGCTATCAGCAGAGCCTTGTCTGGCAGCGAAACAGTTCATTCAGCCTCATTTACTGCCTTTTTAGAAAACATAGCTGATATGGCTGACTTGCCTAAATAATGTGGTTTTTACTGACAATTGAGATGTACAATCTATGGCATAAGGGAATGATGAGCGGAATGTACAGCGACCATAAAGGGCTAATTGGTGGAGTCCTGCGGAGATGGTTGTCCTTCTGGAAGGTTCCTCCATCTCCATAGAGGAACTCTGGAGCTCTGTCAGAGTGACCATCGGTTCTTGATCACCTCCCTGACCAGGGTCCTTCTCCCTCGATTGCTCAGTTTGACCAGACGGACACCTCTAGGAAGAGTCTTGGTGGTTCCAAACTTCTTCCATTTAAGAATGATGGAGGCCACTGTGTTCTTGGGTACCTTCAATCCTGCAGAAATATTTTGTTACCCTTCCCCAGAACTGTGACTCGACACAGTCCTGTCTAGGAGCTCTACGGACAATTCCTTTGACCTCATGGCTTTGTTTTTGCTCTGACATGCACTGTCAACTGTGGGACATTATATGGACAGGCGTGAGCTTTTCCAAATCATGTCCAATCAACTGAATTTGCCACAGGTGGACTCCAATCAAGTTGTACAGTTGTGGCCAAAAGTGTTACTATGGAATACTGAAGTATAATTACAAGCATGTCAAAGGCTTTTATTGACAAATACATGAAGTTGATGCAAAGAGTCATTATTTGCAGTGTTGACCCTTCTTTTTCAAGACCTCTGCAATCCGCCCTGGCATGCTGTCAATTAACTTCTGGGCCACATCCTGACTGATGGCAGCCCATTCTTGCATAATCAATGCTTGGAGTTTGTCAGAATTTGTGTGTTTTTGTTTGTCCACCCGCCTCTTGAGGATTGACCACAAGTTCTCAATGGGATTAAGGTCTGGGGAGATTCCTGGCCATGGACCCAAAATATCAATGTTTTGTTCCCCAAGCCACGTAGTTATCACTTTTGTCTTATGGCAAGGTGCCCCATCATGCCGGAAAAGGCATTGTTCATCACCAAACTGTTCCTGGATGGTTGGGAGAAGTTGCTCTCGGAGGATGTGTTGGTACCGTTCTATATTCATGAGTGTGTTCTTAGGCAAAATTGTGAGTGAGCCCACTCCCTTGGCTGAGAAGCAACAGCACACATGAATGGTCTCAGGATGCTTTACTGTTGGCATGACACAGGACTGATGGTACCGCTCACCTTGTCTTCACCGGACTAGCTTTTTTCCAGACGCCCCAAACAATCGGAAAGGGGATTCATCAGGGGATTCATCAGAGAAAATGACTTTACCTCAGTCTTCAGCAGTCCAATCCCTCTTCCTTTTGCAGAATATCAGTCTGACCCTGATGTTTTTCCTGGAGAGAAGTGGCTTCTTTACTGCCCTTCTTGACACCAGGCCATCCTCCAAAAGTCTTCGCCTCACTGTGTGTGCAGATGCACTCACACCTGCCTGCTGCCATTCCTGAGCAAGCTCCGTACTGGTGGTGCCCTTATCCCGCAGCTGAATCAACTAGAAAACAGTCCGGGCGCTTGCTAGACATTCTTGGGTGCCCTGAATCCGTCTTCACAACAATTGAACAGCTCTCCTTGAAGTTCTTGATGATCCGATAAATGGTTGATTTAGGTGTAATCTTACTGGCAGCAATATCCTTGCCTGTGATCCTTGCCTTTTTGTGCAAAGCAATGATGACGGCACGTGTTTTTTTGCAGGTAACGATGTTTGACAGAGGAAGAACAGTGATTCCAAGCACCACCCTCCTATTGAAGCTTCCAGTCTGTTATTCAAACTCAATCAGCATGACAGAGTGATCTCCAGCCTTGTCCTCATCAACACTCACACCTGTGTTAACGAGAGAATCGCTGACATGATGTCAGCTGGTCCTTTTGTGGCAGGGCTGAAATGCAGTGGAAATGTTTTGGGGGGATTCAGTTCATTTGCATGGCAAAGAGGGACTTTGCATTTAATTGCAATTCATCTGATCACTCTTCATAACATTCTGGAGTATTTGCAAATTGCCATCATACAAACTGAGGCAGCAGACTTTGTGAAAATTAATATTTGTGTCATTCTCAAAACATTTGGCCACGACTGTAGAAACATCTCAAGGATGACCAATGGAAACAGGATGCACCTGATTTCAAGTCTCATAGCAAAGGGTAAATAAGGTATTTCTGTTTTTTATGTTGAATACATTTGCAAACTTTTTAAAAAAAGTTTTTGCTTTGTCATTGTGGGGTATTGTGTGTAGATTGAATGGAACATTTTTTTAAATCAATTTTAGAACAAGACTGTAACATAATAAAATGTGGAAAAAGTCAAGGGGTCTGAATTCTTTCTGAATGCACTGTAGTTTTGACTATAGGGTGAAATTTCTGTCTAAATAGAAAGAGGCAACATTATCTGAATGCGAACTGAGAGACAGTTTAGTTGCAGCTGCCAGACCACAGGTCTCTCAGGTGTTAGGTTGATGAAAACACTTGTCTGTCGGTGCTGAATAATATCCCCATGCCTCTCATCACCTGCACCTCTCAATGTGTGAAACTAACCCTGACACTCACTTGAGTTTGAGTCCAAGTGGAGTCTCAACTTCTCATGTAAAGAGGGGGAAGTAGTTAGTGTAGGTATAAAAATAAATCAAATCCAGAAGTGTGTGAACTAATGAGCATGTGTGCAACTGTCCGTGTGCTTGTGTGTTTAAATATGTGTTTGGATCTGCATGTGTGGGTGCTCATGTGTGTCAATGCATGCAAGTGTGAGTGTGTGTGGGGGAATTGAATCTGCATCAGGGACCGACAGGCCCACGTAGTCTCCTCTCCCCCCTCTCTTCCCCCATAAATCACACTCCATCCCCCGTGACAGTCACACAGGAAGTTAGAGCAGCGTCAGAGGAACGCTCTGTTCTTCTCTGAGGTCTGGCTGTGCCCATCATGCACCCCTCAGTGTTTTTGTACATGCATGCATGCGCGCAGTGCAGGAGAGGCAGATGTTAAAGCTGCAATGTGTGACTTTTCGGGTGACCCCTCAGAATTCACATACAAATGTGCAAGTCTAAGAAGCGGTCGATTGCTATATTTCTATGCTTCCCGTTCTTAAGTTAAGTTTTTTGCATCTTTTACTTTCGGTTTTGTACACTAGCTTCAAACAGGTGAAAATATTATATTTTTGGTCATTGAAAATATATTGCACAGCGGTTTAGATGGTACAATGATTTCAAACATGTATTTTGTCAAATAAACTGAAATTAGGCAAACTATTTGAATTTTAGCAACCAGGAAATGGCGGAGCATTTCTGGATATTGCACCTTTAAATGTTGCAGCACTGCCTCCGCATTCATCTCACTGCAGTTGCAAAGGGGCCAAGCTTTTACAGTAAAACACATATACAGTAGCATACATCATACTCAGGATACTACAAAGAGCATGTTGATATTCATGATGGAATTCAGTGCAATTGTGCAATTGATTATATTGAAAAACTTCTTATTAGGTCAAGGATAACCCTAATCCTAGCTCCATGTCCAGACCCCAGTTCAATTCTAACCCTAGCCATAATCCTAACCTTAGCTTCATGTCCACACACCCATTCAACACCTTATTACAGTGCACCTCACCTAGGTAAATACCTAACCGGGATGGGCCCACCTAGATAGGCCACTTATTTTTGTCTATAAATGATGAAGCCTGAACATTTTTATATATCAAGGATAACCACAGTGGAGGATAACCACAATGGAAAATTACCACAGTGGAGGAACCACAGGCTCATACAGTACTCTAACATCAGCTGTAAGACAGGCAGAGACTCACACACTCTATCTGCTGACAACATTCAATTCTGATTCTGTGTTATTTTTTATTTTTGTTTATTTTTCACCTTTATTTAACTAGGCAAGTCAGTTAAGAACAAATTCTTATTTTCAATGACGGCCTAGGAACAGTGGGTTAACTGCCTGTTCATGGGCAAAACGACAGATTTGTACCTTGTCAGCTCGGGAGTTTGAACTTGCAACCTTCCGGTTACTAGTCCAACACTCTAAGCACTAGGCTACCCTGCTGTATCAACCAGCTTGTTGAATAGACTCTTTTATCCAATGTAACTAGTATTATTACATTAACACACATTACATACACACAGTATAAGTTGCCAATGCAGGAATCAATACCAGAAACCACTGTAATGTAGATGAGCCTGGGTACCAGTTTGTTTGTGCCATCATGCCACACCTTGACATGGTCAGGAGTTGACATGATGGCACAGACAGATCTGGGACCAGGCTAGCTGTAGATGTGACCAACCAGGTTAATAATTCAGGTTGTCTGCATGCCTAAAGAGCATGGTAGCTCTGAGCTAAAGCCTAGGCATTAACTCTGTGAGCTAACACATGTTTTCAGATCTATAGCTAGCACCAAACAGCTGAAAGAATTCACTTTTATATGCCATGCTGCCATTGACAGAGGGGAGGGTGGGGTAAGTTGAGCCAAAGGAGTAAGTTGACCCTCCATTGTTTCTAGGAAATCATACACAAAATGAATCATTTGACAAATATTTAGGAAGAGGTCATAATTTCATGGTTTTCACCAAAACTGATTTTCACGAAGTCAAATTAATTTATTGTGTTAGAGGTTTCCTGATACTTGTATCTAAACCAAAGTAGATACTTTTAAGATTGTTTAATACATCAGTTAGGATCTCTATAAGCTTCAATATGAGGTCCTAAACCTAGCATGAAAGTGCATCCTTGTAGCTGTGTGGGCAAATATATGTTTGCTTTTGGGTAAGTTGAGCCAATGGTTGTGCCAATGGCAAGTTAGGCAAATGTAAGTGTTTTCTTCCCAGGTGTAATTCAAAGCATTATCGCTGGGATATGTAGTAACAACACGGCCTGGCCCATGTTTAAAGTACAACGTTTTTTTAGGTGTTAAACCTGTGTTACAAGATGCTTAAAATTATTAAAAGATAAAAAAACTGTTGTGATTGTGTTGAATTGTGTTTGTGAAATAAATATTAACATGGTTTTAAAAAGGTAGTGGTAATATTTCATTCAATACAACATTTGTAGTCTGCTTAACTTACCCTGTCCTGTGGCTCAATTTACCCCATACCATGTTGTTGTTTTTTTACTGTAATGTTTACATTAATTCTGATTATTTCCAGGGATACACAACATCCTGAAATACACTACTGTTCAAAAGTTTGGAGTCACTTAGAAATGTCCTTGCTTTTAAAAGAAAATTTTAAAAAATGTGTCCATTAAAATAACATAAAATTGATCAGAAATACTCCTCTTTCTATTCTGGTTAGAGCCAGTTTGCGCTGTTCTGTGAAGGGAGTAGTGCACAGCGTTGTACGAGATCTTTAGTTTCTTGGCAATTTCTCGCATGGAATAGCCTTCATTTGTCAGAACAAGAATAGACTGATGAGTTTCAGAAGAAAGTTCTTTGTTTCTGGTCATTTTGACCCTGTAATCGAACCCACACATGCTGATGCTCCAGATACTCAACTAGTCTAAAGAAGGCCAGTTGTATTGCTATTTTAACCAGCACAACAGTTTTCAGCAGTGCTAACATAATTGCAAACGGATTTTCTAACGATCAATTAGCCTTTTAAAATTATAAACTTGGATTAGCTAACACAACATGCTATTGGAACACAGGAGTGATGGTTTCTGATAATGGGCCTCTGTACGCCTATGTAGATATTCCATTAAAAAATCTGCCGTTTACAGCTACAATAGTCATTTATAACATTAACAAAATCAACACTGTATTTCTGGTGAGTTTTATGTTATTTTAATGGACAAAAAATTGTTTTTCTTTCAAAAACAAGGACATTTCTAAGTGACCCCAAACTTTTGAATGGTAGTGTATATGTAGATGTCTTTGTTAGAAAGAGTACTATATTTCCCTTGACAGAGTGATGCTGAATGTAAAAAATGGCTCAACTTACCCCACTCTCCCCTACAAGTCTGCGATTGAAATCAATGCACAATTATGGACCTAATTTACTCATCGATTTGAGATTGGTATATATAAGCTATAGCTCCATCTAGTGTCCACTGTATTGCCTTCACCCAGTCCTGTCAGATCTGTGAAGGAAGTAGGGAGGGAACAAACAGCACAGTAATTAAATCATCAACATGTATTGATCACATCTTTACTAATGCTGCAGAAATTTGCTTTATAGCAGTATCCAAATCCATCGGATGTATTGATCACAATATAGTAACCACATCTAGGCTGGGCCTAATATAGTGTAAAAGAGTAAGTTTTGTAGTGATTCGTATGTTGATGATGTAAATGATAAACTGTTCAATCCCCTTGGATTGATGAGGAATCGATCAATTGTATGGATGAGAGGGATGAGGCAAATAAGTCTGGAAGTACAACCGATTGGCAAACGTATTACAAATTGAGAAATCATGTGACTAAACTGAAAAAAAGAAGAAGAAACTATACTATGAAACAAAGACACATGATATAAAGAATGATAGTAAAAAGCTTGTGCTGTTGCCTACCCTTAGCACCTGGGTGCGGCCTGTCAGGAAATCCAGGATCCAGTTACAGAGGGAAGTGTTTACTCCCAGGATCCTTAACTTAGTGATGAGCTCTGTGGGTACTATGGTGTTGAACGCTGAGCTGTAGTCAATGAACAGCATTCTCACATAGGTGTTCCTTTTGTCAAGTTGGGATAGGGCAGTGTGGAGTGCAATTGAGATTGGTCATCTGTGGATCTATTAGGGTGGTATGCGAATTGGAGTGGGTCTAGGGTTTTTTGCATGATGGTGTTGATGTGAGCCATGACCAGCCTTTCAAAACACTTCATGGCTACCGATGTGAGTGCTACGGGGCAGTAATCATTTAGGCAGGTTACCTTCGCTTTCTTGGGAGCAGGGACTATGGTGGTCTGTTTGACACACGTAAATATTACAGACTCGTCAGGGAGAGGTTGAAAATGTCAGTGAAGACACTTGCCAGTTGGTCAGCGCATGCTTTGAGTACACATCCTGGTAATCTGTCTGGCCCCGTGGCTTTGTGAATGTTGACCTGTTTAAAGGTCTTGCTCACATCGGCTATGGAGAGCATGATCACACATTTGTCCGGAACAGCTGGTGCTCTCATGCATGCTTCAGTGCTGCTTGCCTCGAAGCAAGGTAAGGTAGAAGTGATATGATCCTTGACTAGTTTCTCAAAGCACTTCATAATGACAGACGTGATAGTCATTTAGACTTTATAACTTTGCTTAACTTTGCTTTCTCGGGTTTAGGAACAATGGTGGACATCTTGAAGCATGTGGGGACAGTAGACTGGGATAGGGAGAGATTGAATATGTCCATAAACACTCCAGCCAGCTGGATTTGTATGTTAAAATAATTGTATTGCTTCAAATGGTTGTTTTATGCAACAGAATAGAGGGTTCTTATAACTCTATTGTGTCTATGTGAACTGAAAGTGGGCCTCTGGCAGATAACACTGACAGGAGATTTATGATGTCTTTGGGGTACCGCATTCCAGAGCATGACTTAATGTTTCTGTTCTATACGGTACCAGGGAGCGCAAAATGGAGTCATGATCAGGTCGACTGTTTTAGCAGCGCAAGTACTACAGTCAATGTGTTGGTCGAACTTCGGTAGTGTTTTCCTCAAATATGCTTTATTAAAATCCCCAGCTACAACAAATGCGTCCTCAGGATATATGGTTTCGAGTTTTCATACAGTTCAGTGAAGTTCTTTCAGGGTCGTCGTGGTATCGGCTTGAGGGGGAATATACGCGGCTTTGACTATAACCGAAGAGAATTCTCTTGGGAGGTTATACGGTCTGCATTTGATTGTGAGGTATTCTAGGTCGGGTGAACAAAAGGGTTTGAGGTGATTGTTATCACAATCCCACCATGAGTTGTTAAACATGAAACATACACCCCCGCTCTTCTTCCCGGAGAGATATTTATTCCTGAATGAGTGATGAACTGAGAACCCAACTGGCTGGACAGACTCAGACAGTATATCCCGAGAGAGCCATGTTTCCATGAAACAGAGTACAGTGGTTCCTCCTTTTAAAAGTTGCGTCATACTGCGGCACACCTTGCGTGCTGTTGCAGCATTCGGTGGCACGTCATTTAATTCTCAGACATTATTTCTGTTACTGCAAGTTATTGCTAGTTTGACCACCAGAGGGCATATTTGAGAAGCATTTGATAGTATTCCATATTGGCATTACCACAGAATTTAAAACCTTTTTTGTAATGACATAGTATATGTTTGGGGTTTTAGGCTGGCTTTCCGTACAGCACTTTGATATGTCAGCTGATGTAAGAAGGGCTATATAAATACATTTGATTTGATTTGATATATGGGATTGATTTTAAGAAATGTGGCGTAATTAATTTTATTAATATTATGGTGTTTCTAATTCAGAGAAAAACGAAAAACGAAACCCTCAGGGATGGAATGGAAAATATGGCGCTGTACAACGTGATTGTCGGTAGTAGGCTACAGGATTGGAGGATTCTACAATTTTGCCTTCATTAGACAACTTTGTTCCAATATTTCTGTAAATCAGTGACATTTATTCCCATAGCAATTCGTTATGGATCCATAACTCAATCAACATCTGCATTTTGAAAGAGTATTTTTTTAATCATTATTTTATTAATGAAATGTGTTTATTTGTTTATTAGGCTACTGTGCAGTTTACAATACATACTATAGTAAACATGAGAAAGTGCCTAATTCCTTACATAAGGGAGAGCAGGCCATGTCTGTACTAGAATATGCAGGGCACGCGGGAGACCAGTGTTAATTCATATTTGTGATGTCTTCACTACTTCACTACCTTGGGACCCAAATGCATAATGAGTGCTCTAACTCCCCCTTGTGGTGGTCTGGAGCAATGAAGCCGAGACGCTGGGTAGCTCTAAGTCCCATGGTGCAAGCTCGCAACTTTTAAAGGAGGAACCACTGTATGTTACAATCACTGATGTCTCTCTGGAAAGAAATCCTTGCCCTGAGCTCGGTAATTTTATTATCCAGAGACTAAACATTAGCAAGTAATATACTCGGAAGCGGTGGGTGGTGTGCACGCCTCCTAAGTTGGACTAGAAGACCTCTCCGAGTACCTCTCCTTCGCCGGCGTGGTTTTGGTTTGGCCTCTGGAATAAGTTCAATTTTCCTGGGGGGTACGAACAAAATATCAGATTCTGGAAACTCGTATTCCTGGTCGTAATGCTGGTAGTGCTGGTGAGTTACCGCCACTCTGATATCCAATAGTTCTTCCCAGCTGTATGTAATAACACCAAAACATTTCTGGGCTAATAATGTAAGAAATAACACATCAAAAAATAAAATACTCCAAAGTTTCCTAAGAGCTAGAAGCAAGGCAGCCCTCTCTGTCGGTGCCATTTTCTTAATATAGCGCCGTCCTCTACGGTGCCATTATATTTTACAGTAAACAAATTGACACCAGACTTTCAGCACGCTTATAGGGAAGGACATTCAACAAGCACAGCACTTACACAAATGACTAATGATTGGCTGAGAGAAATTGGTAACAAAAAGAGAGTGGGGCGGCAGGGTAGCGGGTTGCAAGTTCAAATCCCAGAGCTGACAAGGTACAAATCTGTCATTCTGCCCCTGAACAGGCAGTTAACCCACTGTTCCTAGGCCATCATTGAAAATAAGAATTTGTTCTTAACTGACTTGCCTAGTTAAATAAAGGTAAAAAAAATAGTGGGGGCTGTTTTGTTAGACTTCAGTGTGGCTTTTGACATTATCGATCAATCATAGTCTGCTGCTGGAAAACATATTTGTTTTGGCTTTACACCCCCTGCTATATTGTGGATAAATAGTTATCTTTCTAACAGAACAAAGAGGGTGTTCTTTAATGGAAGCCTCACCAACATAATCCAGGTAGAATCAGGAATTCCCCAGGGCAGCTGTCTAGGCCCCTTACTTTTTTCAACATTTACTAACGACATGCCACTGGCTTTGAGTAAAGTTAGTGTTTCCATGTATGCAGATGACTCAACACTATACATGTCAGTTACTACAGTGAGTGAAATGACTGCAACACTTAACAAAGGGCTGCAGTTAGTCTCAGAATGTTTGGCAAGGAATAAATATTTAAAAAACTAAAAGCACTGTATTTCGGAGAAATCATTCATAAAAACCTAAACCTCAACTAAATCTTGTAATGAATAATGTGTAAATTGAGCAAGTTGGGGTGACTAAACTACTTAGAGTATCCCTGGATTGTAAACTGTCATGGTCAAAACATATTGATACAACTGTAGCTAAGATTGGGAGAAGTCTATCCATAATAAAGTGCTGCTCTGCGTTCTTAACAGCAATATCAACAAGGCATGTCCTACAGGCCCTAGTTTTGTCGCACCTGGACTAATGTTCAGTCGTGTTGTCAGATGCCACAAGGAGGGACATGTTGAATGCACAAGCTGTCTGTTTGAACTACTGGCACACAGCTCGGACACCCATCCAAACCCCACAAGACAGGCCACCAGAGGTCTCTTGACAGTCCCAAAGTTCAGAACAGACTATGGTAGGTGCACAGTACCACATAGATCCACTCAGATAAAAATACATCTTATGGAACAGTGGTGACTGTGAAGAGACAAAACACAGATACAGATACAGAGACACACACGATAACATACACACTATACACACACGTACACATGGATTTTGTGTTGTAGATAAGTGGTAGTAGAGTAGTGGCCTGAGGGCACAGCCTTAATGTATTGTTAAATTTGTATTGTAATTTGCTGGACCCCAGGAAGAGTAGCTGCTTCCTTATCAGCAGCTAATGGGGATCCATAATAATTACAAATACAAATACAAACTAAATATCATAATGAAATGCAGCATGTTTCCTCGGTCTCTCAGTCTCTGGCGCTATTTGCCTGTCAGATATGAAACTGCAGCCAGCTTAGGCGAAGATAGAAAATGACAGCTAAAGGATCGACCTGAAATGACAGCCAAATAATAAAGGACCCTCAACGTGACTAGGCCCTTGTGCTAACAAACAGTACCATGGACTTGTAGGGAAAGAGAGAGAGGGAAAGAAAGAATTTGATTGAATTTGTTTGTTTATTAGAGCTGGGGTCAACCAGTGAATCACCACACTGGCTCATCTCCACCTACCTGCCTCTCTCTCTCTCACACTTTCTCTCTCTCTCTCTCTCTCTCTCTCTCTCTCTCTCCCCCTCCCACCCCCTCTCCTTTAAAATACCCTACTCCTACAGTTTCACTCCCTCTGCTGCAGGCTCAGGTCCAAGGCACCCTCAGCTTCAGAAACAACACCTTCTGCTGTGCTTTCTCAATAATGATCTACAGGTCAGTACAGTTTTACTGTAATGTCTGGAATTCCCCTGTATGTAGGATGCCCAGACCCAGAGCCTTATCTCTCCCCTCATCTGCCCTCCCCCTCACTTGACATTTCACTGAAACTAACTGCTTTGATAATAACATTGTAAATGTAAGGTTATTGTGACTTTAGGTGACCTTTGAAACTGACCAGGATTCCAGTAGTCCCACTGTTCCACTCTCACACTAGGTTATCACAGTCATATTAACCCTGGGTCTGTTGCTGGGCTGAGAGATGAGGTAAGATCTGAGGAGATATGAGGTATTTGTTTTGTGTTCTGTTTTTTCCTTCTTGATTCTTCTCTTTATTTATTCTTTATTTGATGTTTTATATTGCTCCCCCTGTGTAGGCTACTGCTTGTATATTGCCTTATACAGAATATAATAATACAAAATAATTGTTCACAAAAAAAGGAGAGGGAGAAATTGGGTGGAGGGAATGATATGGTTTGCGGAAGAGATAGAGAGAAGAGAGAAAGAAAAGGTGAGATATAGGGGGAGAGAAAGTGAGATGGGGGGGAAAGGCACCTGTTTCAGATTTCCTCATCAAGTCCTAATCTTAGTCAAGGAGTTTCGCCAGAGAGAGAGAGAGAGAGAGTATATATATATATATGGTTCTGGTTCTGACATTGGTTACCTTTATGGGATATACATATAAAATATTAGAGGTCTGTATCCAACCCTCCATCAGTGTTTTCCTGACATAGATGTGGGCGCAGGGCAGGAGAATCAGTTTCCTAGCTAATCTCTCCGTTTGCTCGAACTTTCACACACGCGCAAACACACACACACACAAACGCGTATTGGTCATTTTAGGAGCTGAAACTGTCACCAGTGATCAGTCCAATTTTAGAAACTGAAAACATGAAACAGATGAGAAGAGTTGATGTGTTGTTTTTTTAGTCTGTGGGGGATGTTTTCCAGTCACTTCTCTTGTGCCCACTCGCCGGTTTATAAAACACAGAACCGAGACGCGCAATGAGCATTCTGACAGCCGCGCCATGATGATCACTATTGTATATAGAATAAATATAGGCTACATAAAATGCGATGTAATATATTAGTTTAGACTGGAAAATACAGGTAAAAGAAGACACATTAAAACTTAATATTATACAGTGTATCAAGACATTACAAACCAGTAATGGATGGAGAGGTTCACGTTCGGGCGCACAGGTCCGGGAGAGGCTGGAGGCTCGCGGTGGTCCTGTCTGTTCAGAGCGCGCTCGTGGCAGTTTGTTTGACTCTAAGCTTCTACTGCCTCTATCTCGAGCATCGACGTGTGAGTATAGCTACAAGCCAACAGTGATTTTATTTATGCAGGCTTATATCTGGGATCTTTTTGAATAACCAAAAAGTGCCAGAGACCTCGGCACACAGACATCAAATCAAAGTTTATTAGTCACGTGTAGCCTACACCAGGGGTTCCCAAAGTGGGGTCCGTGGAGGTACCGCTGCCAGATCTCAAAATATTTTTTACAATTAAATGTTTTATTAATATTGCTAGCAACAACACATTCAACTAATTTTGGACAAGGGATAAGCCTATGTGGAAAAAGTTTAGAGGGTGCAATACAAAACAACTGAAATATTATTAATCCACAATGTTCTTAACCCTTAGATGCACAACATGGGCCTGGGAAGCTTGCAGGGATGTTGGTATCCACAGTTATCCATCATTTATATATTTTTTCAACTCAACTTCTTGTATTCCCCCAAAAAATGTTGTTTTGAAGATAAATTCACTGTGATTTAAGCTTTTTCAAACTTCATATGAAATGTTACAAATTACAATTCGAGTTATATGTTACGAATTTGCAAAACGTACAATAAGTAAGGAATTTGCTAAACGTGTGATATGTTATGAATTCTAGTTAGGTGGCTAACGTTAGCTAGGATATTGGTTACATATCATACCAATTTGTGTGTCCTGGATTTACGTTTACTATGTTACGTCTAGTTTATGTGACCAGGATGGACCTACAGGACACAGCAGGTGTAACCGTAAGATGAAATGCTTAGGCTACACCTGAAATTGAACTGCAGATTAATGTGTTTTTTTTGACACAATGGGAAAATAAAAAGCACTTCTCTTTATCTCACATAACCAACAAATAGAAAATTCTATTGATAAGCTACTGTTAGTGTTGAACTAAGCCAGTAGCCTATTTACTTACTTTTCAAGTTAGGGAGAATAGAATTTCCACAAACTATGCTTGCTCATTTGTGATTAGTTTGTGTGCTCTGCTGTTGTAGGGGTTATAACGACATCTAGCAATATAATGACACCGCTAGATGTCGTTATAACCACTACCACAGCAGAGAGCACAAACTAATCACAAACGAGCAAGCATAGCAAGTTAAACATATCTTATCTGTCAGTTTTTATATATATGTGAATATAAGGAGTATACATCTATGTGGACTGTTGTGGTTAGAAGGATGGTATCATAATCATCATTAACCACCAAGAGTTTAACTGGTTTGTCCAACAATCTAGATAATAGTTGCCCTTATGCACAGATCTAGGATCACCTTACCCGCCCCCAATCCTAACCATAACCATTAAAGGGTGAAACTCTAAGCTGACCTTAGATCAGTGCGTTGAAGCAGCTTTCTCCCACCATACAGACCATCGGACTCCCCAGTGCTCTGTGACCTTTCTGACAGGATGTTAGGGAGACATAAAGGATTTCCCTTACTAACACACTGCCTCACTAAACACTAATAACAGGACACGCGTGTGTGTGTGCGCGTGTGTGGGTTTTTTTCTAACGATGTGTGTTCTGCAGTTCCAGGGGTCTGAGAGGCCGGAAAAGAGTGAGAGTGAGATCTATATATTTGCCTCTATTGCGAGTGAGTTGTGAGTTATCTCCTGTTCATCTCATTGCACTAGACCTTATAACAGGACATCATCTATACACACATTTATAACAGTAGGAGGAGGTGTTATAGCAGTTGAATAATGCATTATAGCAGCTGAAAAATATGTAATAACATGAAAGTTGTGCATGAGGTTAGTTATCCTGAATACGCCTTTTGATTGCTCACTCTCTCTCCCCTCTCTCACTTCCTCTCAGACTCTCCAGTCATGCCAAAAAGTGAACCAGTGAATTTTAAGGCCAACGATGTTGGCCATAATATGAGTCTTAGCGAGAAGAGTGAGATCCAAATCGGCTGTATTGGTCCTTACATGCTGTACATAGACGTCAGCTGTGAGGGTCTGGATGGGAAGGCAGGCAACGGGACACTTGAGCTGAGGATGGGGAGAAAGGAGCTGGCCAGCTTCAGCCTACAGGCCACAGAGGAGAACTGTAGGGAGTCTCTCCTCCTCCACCAGACGGTGTACCTCAGGAATGGAGAGAAGGCCACTCTACACTTCACCTCGAAAGGCAAGGAGAAGAACTTGGTGGTGAAGAAGCTGACCCTGGGACTACACTACATGCTGGGGATGCAATGTCAACACTGAGGGGCTGGGGACAACACACACACACGCACACACACATATGCTTGAACAAGAAAGTGTAAGAATTGTTTTAAAGATGATATTCAGGGAATGATGATGAATGTATAAATGATGCAAATCTTTATTTTCGTTGATATGATATCAACTGACATGTCATGAACTTTCATGAAAATGATGATTCCATTGGTCTTTATAGTAGATACTATAGTAGTAGATAAGGTGCATGGGTTTTCAGTTTTATGCAACTTTTATGGTAATAATTTATTTTATTTAATGCCAATAAATCATAGTTTATGTATAGTGTATGTAGTGGAAATGTAGACAGTGATATTGTTATGCATTTGTTATCTTTATTGTCATACTGTGTAAATTGTGAGGATAAGAATTGTTGTATGTCTTCAGAATGTGTGTCACATCAGAGTACTACTGTATTTCCTGTACCTGATCACTGACTGGTAAATTAGTATCAGTTTACATTCTTGCCTTATTGTTTACTTTAAACTCTTTCTCCCTCTCTCTCTGTTGGGTTTCGTCACCATTGCTCTCACCAGTCAGTGTACAGACAGGTAGTATTGCATGTGACTGCTGTGAAACTGAAAGCAACTATAATGTTTTTATTGGTTTTGGCTGACGGTGGAGTCTGACTGTGGAACAGAGACCATACTGGTCTAACCTGTACTGTGCTGTTACTCTATTAAGATTGTTGTTGTGAGCTTAATGCACTTCTCCTCTTTTTATGGGAAACCTTTGTGTACCTTTTTTGTTTCATAAATAAAATGAGGAGATGGAACCTCTGTTTCACTGATGTCTCAGCTGAGAGTTCTACAGTGTGTGCACACACACACTCACGAGCGGGTCAGCCTGGACAGCTGTAGTTGCACAATTTCCATGGCACAATGCAAGTGGGTGTCACATGGGATATGCTACATTCTGCTAGACCTTTTCATGCTGGACCTGAGAATTGAACCGACAACCCGCTGGTTACTTTCCTGCGTCTCTAACCTCTAGATAAGGGAGATATGCCTACCATGACTGATAAGACAGTTTCCCAGGGAATATCAAATACAGTGCCTTGCGAAAGTATTCATCCCCCTTGAACTTTACGACCTTTTGCCACATTTCAGGCTTCAAACATAAAGATATAAAACTGTATTTTTTTGTGAAGAATCAACAAGTGGGACACAATCATGAAGTGGAACGACATTTATTGGATATTTCAAACTTTTTTAACAATTCAAAAACTGAAAAATTGGGCGTGCAAAATTATTCAGCCCCCTTAAGTTAATACTTTGTAGCGCCACCTTTTGCTGCGATTACAGCTGTAAGTCGCTTGGGGTATGTCTCTATCAGTTTTGCACATCGAGAGACTGAATTTTTTCCCATTCCTCCTTGCAAAACAGCTCGAGCTCAGTGAGGTTGGATGGAGAGCATTTGTGAACAGCAGTTTTCAGTTCTTTCCACAGATTTTCAATTGGATTCAGGTCTGGACTTTGACTTGGCCAGTCTAACACCTGGATATGTTTATTTTTGAACCATTCCATTGTAGATTTTGCTTTATGTTTTGGATCATTGTCTTGTTGGAAGACAAATCTCCGTCCCAGTCTCAGGTCTTTTGCAGACTCCATCAGGTTTTCTTCCAGAATGGTCCTGTATTTGGCTCCATCCATCTTCCCATCAATTTTAACCATCTTCCCTGTCCCTGCTGAAGAAAAGCAGGCCCAAACCATGATGCTGCCACCGCCATGTTTGACAGTAGGGATGGTGTGTTCAGGGTGATGAGCTGTGTTGCTTTTACGCCAAACATAACGTTTTGCATTGTTGCCAAAAAGTTCAATTTTGGTTTCATCTGACCAGAGCACCTTCTTCCACATGTTTGGTGTGTCTCCCAGGTGGCTTGTGGCAAACTTTAAACAACACTTTTTATGGATATCTTTAAGAAATGGCTTTCTTCTTGCCACTCTTCTATAAAGGCCAGATTTGTGCAATATACGACTGATTGTTGTCCTATGGACAGAGTCTCCCACCTCAGCTGTAGATCTCTGCAGTTCATCCAGAGTGATCATGGGCCTCTTGGCTGCGTCTCTGATCAGTCTTCTCCTTGTATGAGCTGAAAGTTTAGAGGGACGGCCAGGTCTTGGTAGATTTGCAGTGGTCTGATACTCCTTCCATTTCAATATTATCGCTTGCACAGTGCTCCTTGGGATGTTTAAAGCTTGGGAAATCTTTTTGTATCCAAATCCGGCTTTAAACTTCTTCACAACAGTATCTCGGACCTGCCTGGTGTGTTCCTTGTTCTTCATGATGCTCTCTGCGCTTTTAACGGACCTCTGAGACTATCACAGTGCAGGTGCATTTATACGGAGACTTGATTACACACAGGTGGATTGTATTTATCATCATTAGTCATTTAGGTAAACATTGGATCATTCAGAGATCCTCACTGAACTTCTGGAGAGAGTTTGATGCACTGAAAGTAAAGGGGCTGAATAATTTTGCACGCCCAATTTTTCAGTTTTTGATTTGTTAAAAAAGTTTGAAATATCCAATAAATGTCGTTCCACTTCATGATTGTGTCCCACTTGTTGTTGATTCTTCACAAAAAAATACAGTTTTATATATTTATGTTGAAGCCTGAAATGTGACAAAAGGTCGCGAAGTTCAAGGGGGCCGAATACTTTCGCAAGGCACTGTATGTCATGTGATATTCATAGAGCCCACTCATAAATGGCCACTGGACTATTAGATTGAGCCCCCCTCAATTTGTTTGTACACTGCTGCTACTCGCTGTTTATTATCTATGCATAGTCACTTCACCCCAACCTACATGTACAAATTACCTTAACTAACCTGTGCCCCTTCACACTGACTTGGTACCGGGTATATTATCTCACCATTGTTACGTTATTGTGTTACTTTTTATAAAACATTTTATTATTATTATTTATTTTTTTACTTTAGTTTATTCTGTAAATGTTTTCTTAACTCTTCTTGAACTGCACTGTTGGTTACGGGCTTGTAAGTAAGCATTTCACTGTAAGGTCTACACTTGTTGTATTCGGCACATGTGACAAATAAAGTTTGATTTGATTTGATGTCCCATGCTCCAGTCCAATCAACGTTTATCTACCACCTTACAGCTTCTCCTCATGATCCCTCAGATCCTTAATTCTGACTCAAACTCTCCTATCATCTCACCCTATGGACATAGACATTACACAATATAATTCTAATCAAATAAAATCCCACAAGCTTGGGTGGTAGGCTTCCATGGCAATGTAAAGCGAGCGAGCGACTCAGTCGGCAATACACCAGCACGAACCTAAAACATGAGTGGTCTCCTTGAATTATTAAAGTGATATTAATCATTGAGTTGGAACATTATATAGGAGTGGGCTTTGTGACGTTCTGATATTTGCTATTCTCAAGAAAACCATGTTTCAGAATTCCTCATCATCATAGGTCTTATCCTTTCACATCGACATGGCATCAGTTAATGTTCGGCACACAAATGTATTACCTTTAAACAGAACAGAGGATCCTCAGAGGGCCAGGAGTTTTACCTGGGCAGGTCACATGGCCAAGAACAAGTCTTGGTTCTACTCATCTTCACTTCCTAGTGGGTCAGTAACTGACTCTGGAGATACACACAGGAAACTATATTTTCAGTGTTTGCGTGGGATTCTCCTGCCTGAGGGCAAATTGGAACACTAGCATGGACCTGTCAGCTTTTCAAATGAAGCAGGTTTGTAGACATGTGTGTTAATAGCATTGAGGGTGGGTTGAGGGTTTTTCCAGGGTTTCCTATCTGTTTCCTCTGTCTGCAGGTAATCAAGCCTGTGTCAGAAGGAATTTCCAAATAGTTCTTGTTTTGTGGTTTTCCATTGTCCAGGTGTGGCTTCTCACAATTGGTTCTCACTATCTTTCATAATTTGACACTTTTGACATCATGGCTAGGTTTTATCCTGGCTGTTCCATGGTAGTACATGATGAAATGGTACCGAT
Organism: Oncorhynchus tshawytscha; assembly: GCF_018296145.1. NCBI lineage: Eukaryota > Metazoa > Chordata > Actinopteri > Salmoniformes > Salmonidae > Oncorhynchus > Oncorhynchus tshawytscha. The sequence continues at coordinate 62,556,982 of NC_056433.1, read as the reverse complement.
GTAGGATCTTAATTTGATCACCCTCTATTTTGGTTAGGCCAGGGTGTGACTAGGGTGGGCATTCTAGGTTCCTTTTTCTATGTTTTTGTATTTCTTTGTTTTTGGCCGGGTATGGTTCTCAATCAGGGACAGCTGTCTATCGTTGTCTCTGATTGAGAACCATACTTAGGTAGCTCTTGCCCACATGGGTTTTGTGGGTAGTTCATTTCTGTTTAGTGTGTGTTGCACCTGACAGAGCTGTCTCGGTTGACTTTTTGTTGTTTTGCATTTTAGTGTTCAGTTTCGAATAAACATGACGAACACGTACCACGCTGCGCTTTGGTCCTCACCTTCTTCCACCAACGGCCGTTACACCTTGTTGCAAGAGAGCTTTCCTGAAATGATGAGAATTAAAACTTGTAGTCTATTTGAGGTTTAAAAAGGCTTCTGAAGTTTGTAATTTCCACTTTGAAATGACAGTCTTAATTTTTGTTACGAAATATTTGTTAATGAACTCCTCCAATAATTACAATCCACATAATTAACAGTTCCCGTTGCTGCAGTCTTATTTTTCCTGCTGTAGCAAACTGGCTAAAATTAAGATCCTACATATGTATGTGCAGCTAAGCACACATATTGCCTCATATGATTGCAAGATGGTGGAAAATGTGAAGAAAAATAAATCCCCCAAAAACCCATTTGTTTGAAGTCCACTGTTAGATTTGCTATAGCTCAAAAGTCAATCTGTTAAATATTGTAAATGTAATCTATCTAGCGGATGATACTATTATGTACAGTGGGGAGAACAAGTATTTGATACACTGCCGATTTTGCAGGTTTTCCTACTTACAAAGCCTGTAGAGGTCTGTAATTTTCATCATAGGTACACTTCAACTGTCAGAGACGGAATCTAAAACAAAGATCCAGAAAATCACATTGTATGATTTAAGTAATTAATTAGCATTTTATTGCATGACATAAGTATTTGATACATCAGAAAAGCAGAACTTAATATTTGGTACAGAAACCTTTGTTTGCAATTACAGAGATCATACGTTTCCTGTAGTTCTTGACCAGGTTTGCACACACTGCAGAAGGGATTTTGGCCCACTCCTCCATACAGACCTTCTCCAGATCCTTCAGGTTTCGGGGCTGTCGCTGGGCAATACGGACTTTCAGCTCCCTCCAAAGATTTTCTATTGGGTTCAGGTCTGGAGACTGGCTAGGCCACTCCAGGACCTTGAGATGCTTCTTACGGAGCCACTCCTTAGTTGCCCTGGCTGTGTGTTTCGTGTGGTTGTCATGCTGGAAGACCCACCCACGACACATCTTCAATGCTCTTACTGAGGGAAGGAGGTTGTTGGACAAGATCTCGCGATACATGGCACCATCCATCCTCCCCTCAATAAGGTGCAGTCTTCCTGTCCCCTTTGCAGAAAAGCATCCCCAAAGAATGATGCCTCCACCTCCATGCTTCACGGTTGGGATGGTGTTCTTGGGGTTGTACTCATCCTTCTTCCTCCAAACACGGCGAGTGGAGTTTAGACCAAAAAGCTCTATTTTTGTCTCATCAGACTACATGACCTTCTCCCATTCCTCCTCTGGATCATCCAGATGGTCATTGGCAAACTTCAGACGGGCCTGGACATGCGCTGGTTTGAGCAGGGGGACCTTGCGTGCGCTGCAGGATTTTAATCCATGACGGCGTAATGTGTTACTAATGGTTTTCTTTGAGACTGTGGTCCCAGCTCTCTTTAGGTCATTGACCAGGTCCTGCCGTGTAGTTCTGGGCTGATCCCTCACCTTCCTCATGATCATTGATGCCCCACGAGGTGAGATCTTGCATGGAGCCCCAGACCGAGGGTGATTGACCGTCATCTTGAACTTCTTCCATTTTCTAATAATTGCGCCAACAGTTGTTGCCTTCTCACCAAGCTGCTTGCCTATTGTCCTGTAGCCCATCCCAGCTTTGTGCAGGTCTACAATTTTATCCCTGATGTCCTTACACAGCTCTCTGGTCTTGGCCATTGTGGAGAGGTTGGAGTCTATTTGATTGAGTGTGTGGACAGGTACCTTTTATACAGGTAACGAGTTCAAACAGGTGCAGTTAATACAGGTAATGAGTGGAGAACAGGAGGGCTTCTTAAAGAAAAACTAACAGGTCTGTGAGAGCCGGAATTCTTACTGGTTGGTAGGTGATCAAATACTTATGTCATGCAATAAAATGCAAATTAATTACTTAAACATTTTGATTTTTGTTTTAGATTCCGTCTCTCACAGTTGAAGTGTACCTATGATAAATATTACAGACCTCTACATGCTTTGTAATTAGGAAAACCTGCAAAATCGACAGTGTATCAAATACTTGTTCTCCCCACTGTATGCTATTGCCCCGGCTGTTGATCTGGCTGTGTTAAAACTACAGTCAGATTTCATAGTTATGCATGAATCCCTTGCTGATTTAAAAACTTGTGCTTAATACGGGCAAAATTAAATGCATGCTGCTTTTAAAATCTTGTACGAATGTTTCAGATTAACTACAGTCGTGGCCAAAAGTTTTGATAATGACACGAATATTAATTTTCACAAGTCTGCTGCCTCAGTTTGTTTGAAGAGTGATCAGATGAATTGCAATTAATTCCAAAGTCCCTCTTTGCCATGCAAATTAACTGGATCCCAGAAAACATTTCCACTGCATTTCAGCCCTGCCATAAAAGGACCAGCTGACATTATGTCAGTGATTCTCTCGTTAACACAGGTGTGAGTGTTGACGAGGACAAGGCTGGAGATCACTCTGTCATGCTGATTGAGTTCAAATAACAGACTGGAAGCTTCAAAAGGAGGGTGGTGCTTGGGATCATTGTTCTTCCTCTGTCAACCATGGTTACCTGCAAGGAAACACATGCCGTCATCATTGCTTTGCACAAAAAGGGCTTCACAGGCAAGGATATTGCTGCCAGTAAGATTGCACCTAAATCAACCATTTATCGGATCATCAAGAACTTCAAGGAGAGCGGTTCAACTGTTGTGAAGAAGACTTTAGGGAGCCCAAGAAAGTCCAGCAAGCGCCAAGACCGTCTCCTAAAGTTGATTAGAGATCGGGGCACCACCAGGTCAGAGCTTGCTCAGGAATGGCAGCAGGCAGGTGTGAGTGCATCTGCATGCACAGTGAGGTAAAGACTTTTGGAGGATGGCCTGGTGTCAAGAAGGGCAGCAAAGAAGCCACTTCTCTCCAGGAAAAACATCAGGGACAGACAGATATTCTGCAAAAGGTACAGGGATTGGACTGCTGAGGACTGGGGTAAAGTCATTTTCTCTGATGAATCCCCTTTCCGATTGTTTGGGGCATCCGGAAAAAGCATGTCATGCCAACAGTAAAGCATCCTGAGACCATTCATGTGTGGGGTTGCTTCTACCCCAATCACAATTTTGCCTAAGAACACAGCCTTGAATAAAGAATGGTACCAACACATACTCCAGGAGCAACTTCTCCCAACCATCCAGGAACAGTTTGGTGACAAACAATGCCATTTCCAGCATGATGGAGCACCTTGCCATAAGGCAAAAGTGATAACTAAGTGGTATACATTGATATTTTGGGTCCATAGCAAGGAAACTCCCCAGACATTAATCCCATTGAGAGCGTGTGGTCAATCCTCAAGAGGACTTTTGGCCACGACTGTACATGTTAACTCTTTAGATGGTTCTATAATCGCATGTGTTACCGCATATAAATATTTAGGCATTTGGATTTATATCAATTTGACGTTTAAAAAACATACAGATGAGCTGGTTAAGAAGCTAAGACTTAAATTTGGCTTTTTCTACAGAAGCAGATCATGCCTTTCTCTCAGCAGTAGAAAGCAGATTATTCAGTCAACCTTTTTATCTGCTCTTTATTATGGTGATTTTATTTATCAAAGTACAGCTGCTACTATTCTTCAACCTTTGGATGCCATTTACAATAGCGCCCTTTGTTTTGTTACAGGTGACAGTTTTGATACTCATCAATACATCCTGTATCAAAAGGCTGGCTGGACTTTGCTATAGACCCGAAGATCTCTACATTACTCCATTTTTGTTTACAAGGTCCTACTTCACAAACTTCCATCTTATCTAACTTTTCTGTTGAAGTATACACAGTATAACATATTCTTACATATTCTTACCTCTGTTGATTCATATCCATTGAATTGTGTCCATTTTCTGTTTCAGTAAGAATTCTTAAAAAGTGTAAAATAACACAACCATTTGCACAAATATGAAAACCCAGATGGTATCATCATAAAATAATATACATTTAGATCATAAAGGGAGAAACCTTACCTTAAATTGAGAAGATATTTACATTTTTCAGTTAAGTGCCTGCACCTGCTGTCCTCTCAAATTCAAATAAAAATAATTAATTTGGGCAGTTAGGTAACAGCAAGAACTAAAGAGGTTCCTCAATCCCACCTCCTATGGGGTTCCTTGTTGACCCCCTAATTTGATTTGCCTAACCCATTCACAGTATTGGTTAACTCTTGAGGTTCCTAGGCTCTCCACTGAGCTAGGTAAACCTGATTTTAGTTTTAGTGAACCGTATTGCTGGAACAAAATTCAAAATACATTTAATCTTAATGTTCTGGTGCCATTTGGACAATTGAATGTATTGATGGGGACTTATTTGTGGAGGAATGTAACTGTTGTCATGGGTGATTTGTAATGTTTGATTTGTGCTTCCAGTGACTGTATTTTTGTATTTTAATGTGTGTATATATATATATATATATATATATTTGGGAATTACTTTATATATATATATATATATATATATATACATATACTGACTGTACAAAACATTAGGAACACCTTTCTAAAATTGAGTTGCACCCATTTTGTCCTCAGAACAGCCTCATTCATCAGGGAATGGACTTTACAAGGTGTCAAAGCATTTTACAGAGATGCTGGCCCAGGTTGACTCCAACGCTTCCCGCAGTTGAGTCAAGTTGGCTGGATGTCCGTTTGGTGGTGGACCATTCCTGATACACACGGGAAACTGTTGAGCGTAAAAAAAACAGCAGCATTACAGTTCTTGACAAACTCAAACCGGTGCGCCTGTCACCTACTACCATACCCCGTTCAAAGGCACTTAAATATTTTGTCTTGTACATTCAACATCTGAATGACACACACACACAATCCATTTCTCAAGGCTTAAAAATCCGTCTTTAACCTGTCTCCTCCCCTTCATCTACACTGATTGAAGTGGATTTAACAGGTGACATCAATAAGGGATCATAGCTTTCACCTGGATTCACCTGGTCAGTCTATGTCATGGAAAGAACAGGTGTTCCAAATGTTGCGTACATTCAGTGTATATGTTGTGTATAATGTGTATATTTCTGTTGTTTTATACAAGGCACATTTGAAAAAGAGGCCTAGGTTGCATTATGTCCTCACTGTTAAAATGAAGTTTAAATAAAAATCAATAAAATACTTGTAAAAACCTGGCTCCTTCCCTAAGGCCTTACCCCTTTGTAGATCTGAAGGAATTGGATAGGTGCAAGCAATAACATGGAAGCACTGAAAAGCTATCCAATCCCCCTGCTGCACAGACAGACAAACAGACAGTCAGACACAGCTAGAGAGAGTAATTCCCACACTCTCTCCTCTCATTGAGACAAACCCATGGGTCGGGATACATGGGCGGAAAAAGAACAATAGAGAGATGAGCAGGACCAGGGCCATCTCTTTTCACTGTGTGTGTGGGAGTGTGTGTGTAATAATTTGGTGGGTGCTTATATTGGTCCTAATTGGTCCTAATTCACACATGTAAAAGTGTCTATTAATATTGAATTGAAAACAAATGTTTTGCATATCTGAACTCTCTCTGAGACACCCCTATCCCAGTCTGTTGTTCCCACATGCTGTTGTTCCCACGGGGCGGTAGTCGTTACGGGGCGGTAGTCGTTTAGCCCAGTCTGTTGTTCCCACTGTTGTTCCCACATTCAAGAGGGCTACCATTGTTCCTGTTCCCAAGAAAGCTAAGGTAACTGAGCTAAACGACTACCGCCCCGTAGCACTCACTTCCGTCATCATGAAGTGCTTTGAGAGACTAGTCAAGGACCATATCACCTCCACCCTACCTGACACCCTAGACCCACTCCAATTTGCTTACCTCCCAAATAGGTCCACAGACGATGCAATCTCAACCACACTGCACACTGCCCTAACCCATCTGGACAAGAGGAATACCTATGTGAGAATGCTGTTCATCGACTACAGCTCAGCATTTAACACCATAGTGCCATCATCAAGCTCGAGACCCTGGGTCTCGACCCCGCCCTGTGCAACTGGGTACTGGACTTCCTGACGGGCCGCCCCCAGGTGAGGCGGGTAGGCAACAACATTTCCACCCCGCTGATCCTCAACACTGGGACCCCACAAGGGTGCGTTCTGAGCCCTCTCCTGTACTCCCTGTTCACCCACGACTGCGTGGCCACGCACGCCTCCAACTCAATCATCAAGTTTGCGGACGACACAACAGTGGTAGGCTTGATTATCAACAACGATGAGACGGCCTACAGGGAGGAGGTGAGGGCCCTCGGAGTGTGGTGTCAGAAAAATAACCTCACACTCAACGTCAACAAAACTAAGGAGATGATTGTGGACTTCAGGAAACAGCAGAGGGAACACCCCCCTATCCACATTGATGGAACAGTAGTGGAGAGGATAGTAAGTTTTAAGTTCCTCGGCGTACACATCACAGACAAACTGAATTGGTCCACCCACACAGACAGCATCGTGAAGAAGGTGCAGCAGCGCCTCTTCAACCTCAGGAGGCTGAAGAAATTCGGCTTGTCACCAAAAGCACTCACAAACTTCTACAGATGCACAATCGAGAGCATCCTGTCGGGCTGTATCACCGCCTGGTACGGCAACTGCTCCGCCCACAACCATAAGGCTCTCCAGAGGGTAGTGAGGTCTGCACAACGCATCACCGGGGGCAAACTACCTGCCCTCCAGGACACCAACACCACGCGATGTCACAGGAAGGCCATAAAGATCATCAAGGACAACAACCACCCGAGCCACTGCCTGTTCACCCCGCTATCATCCAGAAGGCGAGGTCAGTACAGGTGCATCAAAGCTGGGACCGAGAGACTGAAAAACAGCTTCTATCTCAAGGCCATCAGACTGTTAAACAGCCACCACTAACATTGAGTGGGTGCTGCCAACACAATGACACTGACTCAACTCCAGCCACTTTAATAATGGGAATTGATGGGAAATGATGTAAAATATATCACTAGCCACTTTAAACAATGCTACCTAATATAATGTTTACATACCCTACATTATTCATCTCATATGTATACGTATATACTGTACTCTATATCATCTACTGCATCTTTATGTAATACATGTATCACTATGCCACTTTGTTTACATACTCATCTCATATGTATATACTGCACTCAATACCATCTACTGTATCTTGCCTATGCCGCTCTGTACCATCACTCATTCATATATCTTTATGTATATATTCTTTATCCCCTTACACTTGTGTCTATAAGGTAGTAGTTTTGGAATTGTTAGCTAGATTACTTGTTGGTTATTACTGCATTGTCGGAACTAGAAGCACAAGCATTTCGCTACACTCGCATTAACATCTGCTAACCATGTGTATGTGACAAATAAAATTGGATTTGATTTGATTTGGTTTGGCATTATCAACGGCGACCCTCAAGCTATTAGGGTGCTCAAGGGCACATTGACTGATATTTCACCTTTTCTGCTCAGAGACTTAAACTAGCGACCTTTCAGTTACTAGCCCAATTCAGTTACTAGCCCAAGTGTCCAGCTGTACTAACCCCCAATGAAAACAAAGCTTATGAAGTCATCACAACTATTTAAATCAAGACAAGGTTGGGTTTCGACAAGACAAGGTTGGGTTGCGACAAGACAAGGGTGGGTTTGGAAATGTGTGGGAGTGCTTGGTATCATTCCAACTTATGCTGAATAGGTGCAGGGATGAATTACTCAGATGAATGAGTCAGTATAGAGTTTACACTACTGATCTCTTCCCTGTCATCACAAGGAAAGTCCTACTACTACATTCTCTGTCAATTAAATTAGTGAAGGCCTCCCGGGTGGTGCAGTGGTCTAAGGCACTGCATCGCAATGCTAGCTGTGCCACCAGAGATTCTGGGTTCGAGCCCAGGCTCTGTCGCAGCCGGCCGCGGCCGGAAGGCCCATGGGGCGACGCACAATTGGCCCAGCGTTATCCAGGTTAGAGAGGGTTTGGCCGGCAGGGATAAGGGATATCCTTGTCTCATCGCACACTTGTAACTCCTGTGGCAGGCTGGGTGCAGTGCACGCTGACGAGGTGTACACATTGGTGCGGCTGGCTTCTGGTTTGTATGTGCATTGTGTCAAGAAGCAGTGTGGCTAGGTTGGGTTGTGTTTCGGAGTGGCTCTTGACCTTCGCCTCTCCTGAGTCCATACGGGAGTTGTAGTGATGAGACAAGACTGTAACTACTACCAAATGGATACCATGAAATTGGGGAGAAAAAACGGGGGTAAAAATAAATAAATTAGTAAAACACAAAATCACTAAAATAACTGGTGCCAATCACTGAATCAATGAAATCATGGGTGACAAACAATGAATCACTGAAATGTGCCAAACACTTGCAACAAATCTCCTATTATGAACTATTAAGTCATGTAATATCAATACAGTAAGCAGTCCTTCTCACAAAATCGTCTGAACAGTTTGGCCTACAAACTATTATGACCCACTCAATGGTATTTTGTACGAACAGGTGTGGTATATGGCCAATATAGCATAGCTATATGTAGCTATAGCACAACGCAACGCAGAGTGCCTGGACACAGACCGTGGCCATGGTATATTGGCCATATATCACAAACCCACGAGGTGCCTTATTGCAATTACAAACTGGTTACCAATGTAATTAGAGCGGTAAAATGAAATGTTTTGTCATACCCATGGTATGCGGTCTGATATACCATGACTCTCAGCCAATCAGCATTCAGGGCTTGAACCATATCTGAAACTTTGAACATTCCATGGAGCACCATTAAACCCATTATTAAAAAATGGAAAGAATATGGCACTACCACTAACCTGCCAAGAGCGGGCCGCCCACCAAAACTCACAGACCAGGCAAGGAGGGCATTAATCAGAGAGGCAACACAGAGACCAAAGATAACCCTGAAGGAGCTGCAAAGCTCCACAGCTGAGATTGGAGAATCTGTCCATAGGCCCACTTTAAGCCTTCCACTCTAGGCTTTACAGAAGAGTAGCCAGAAAAAAGCCATTGCTTAAAGAAATAAATAAGCAAACACGATTGGTGTTCGCCAAAAGGCATGTGAGAGACTCCCCAAACATATAGAAGGAGGTACTTTGGTCAGACGAGACAAAAATTCTGCTTTTTGGCCATCAAAGTAAACGCTATGTCTCATCACCCCAAGAATACCATCCCCACCATGAAGCATGGTGGTGACAGCGTCATGCTGTGGGGATGTTTTTCATCGGCAGGGACTGGGAAACTGGTCAGAATTGAAGGAATGATGGATGGCACTTAATACAGGGAAATTCTTGAGGGAAACCTGTTTCAGTCCTCCAGAGATTTGAGACTGGGTCGGAGGTTCACCTTCCAGCAGGACAATGACCCCAAGCATACTGCTACAACAACACTCACGTGGTTTAAGGAGAAATATTTAAATGTCTTGGAACGGCCTAGTCAAATCCCAGACCTCAATCCAATTGAGAATCTGTAGTAAGACTTAAAGATTGCGGTATACCAACGGAACCCATCCAACTTGAAGGAGCTGGAGCAATTTTACCTTGAAGAATGGGCAGAAATTCCAGTGGCTAGATGTGTCAAGATTATAGGGAGGGGGGTAGTTATGCATGCTCAAGTTTTCCATTTTTTTGTTTTATTTCTTGTTTGTTTCATAATAAAAAATATTTTGCATCCTCTAAGTGGTATTGTAACGGTTTTTGTCATCTGAAGAAGAGGAATCGGAACAAAGCGCAGCGTGGTAAGTGTTCATTACTTTTTATTTAAACTGAACACGAAACAAAAATAACAAAGTGAATAACCGAAAGCGAAACAGTCCTGTCAGGTGCAAAACACTAAACAGAAAACAACTACCCACTAAAACCATGTGGGAAAAAGCTACCTAAGTATGGTTCCCAATCAGAGACAACAAAAGACAGCTGTCCCTGATTGAGAACCATACCCGGCCAAAACAAAGAAATACAAAAACATAGAAAAAGGAACATAGAATGCCCACCCAAATCACACCCTGACCAAACCAAAATAGTGACATAAAAAGCCTCTCTATAAGGTCAGGGCGTGACAGGTATGCATGCCGTATCAATCAAATGATACAAACCCCCAAATAATCCATTTTAATTCCAGTTTGTAAGGTAACAAAATAGGAAAAATGCCAAGGAGGTAAATACTTTCGCAAGCCACTGTACCACACCTACTCGGGCCTTATTGCTTAAATATACCATGGATGTCAGCCAATCAGCATTCAGGGCTCGAACCACCCAGTTTATGTTGCATAATCACCTTCCTATGTAGAAACGATGGGCATTAAAAACAAAAAACAACGTTTAATTGAGAAGTAGGCATTGGTCGGAAATGCACATGAGCATCACAATGCCTACTCCACTCATGCTCTACCAAGTTTTTCGAGCACACAGCTTTGATCGACAACAGTAGCAATGTTGGTCTTTTGTGCGTCAATCAATGTGTATGCAGGTTGCTTCGAATTCAAACCTTCTCAAACAGCCTAATTCATACTCTTAGAGGAGGTGCTCCCACAATAATGTGATTTGTACCACATACAAGTTAAAGTATTGGATTCTTCACACACCACACTAATCCCATTACACTGACTTCTCAAGCTTTTTAAAAATTATATCAAAACAAGTGTTGCTTTTATACAGGTGAGTGTGTGTGTGTGTGTGTGTGTGTGTGTGTGTGTGTGTGTGTGTGTGTGTGTGTGTGTGTGTGTGTGTGTGTGTGTGTGTGTGTGTGTGTGTGTGTGTGTGTCTGTGAAAATCTGCAGCTTCATTTATTGAAAAGTGTATATTGCCATACAGTTTTCAGGATATTAGTGTTGGAAAAGTAGAAAACAGATGTTCTCTTAATGAGTTTATTAACATCACTGCAGTAAAAATATGCTTTCATGGATTTGTCACCACCTGTAACAGTAAGCTCCCTGGCTGTCAGTAACAGTTTCATTTCTTCCTTCCTCTTTGTTTGTGCATGTGCCAGACGTGCAGGCGGGCCAAAGAGAAGAGTATAAAGTGTAGTTCGTGGGCGGGAGGGAGGGAGGGAGGGAGAATTGTAGTGTAGTTCGTGGGTGGAAGGGAGAATTCCTGGGTTTCCTCTGTTCTCTCCTCCAGTCTCTATGACCATGCTGTCTGGCTGGGGGACGGCCCAAGACCATGTTGCTGGGGGCCGGACTCGGGATCCCTGCCTTATCCCTGTGTGTGGGAGAAATTGGTTATAAATATGGAGCTCCCTCGATCAATAAGGAACACAGTCAAAACTGCCAGTCAGACCAATAGACACACAACTCACACATAACATAATGGCGACACAGGTAGACTCACAGGTAAACTTACAGATGGAAAAACAGAGAGATAGACCGATGGAAGCCCTTGTGTTCATTCCAGGGCCCCCCTCACCTACAGCCATCCGCCCCTGGTCCAGGTGTGTAGCAGTGATGGGGCTCGTGATCATGGTTCTATTCGTGGGGTTATCGTGTTTCTGCATTGGGTTCTACATCCAGAGAGTCACACAGGTAAGGACCAGTGTATGTGTGTGTATATGTATGTGTATATGTGTGTACAACCTTTACAAAGTCTCATCTCTCTCTCTCTTTATCTCATTCTGTCTCTCTGCCTCTTTAGGGAACTGGACAATCACATTGCACAGAGAAATTCAAGCAGAACTTCAAACTTCAAGGTGAATGTTTCTGTCTTTATTCTTTTATGGTCTTTAGATCACACAGTAATCTCAACCTCAGTATTTATGTACATCCTTTATGCAAGTGTATGTTAACAGTCTCTCAATGCAATAAAAATAAGTAGTCACAGCAATAGACGCAATGTTCTGGTTATGACAAGAACAACTGAGTATCCAATACACATGGACACTTATTGCAATATGAATTTGCACTGTGAGGATCAAAAAATGAAGAGGCCTTGAATCAGAGCTGGTCATTATCTTTCCTAGTGTGCAGCTTGGTAAATGTAAGTGTATTTCCTCTGTCTGTTTCAGAGGGCAGAAAGTCAGAAGAAAAACCAGACGAAGTACAGTACGACATCTTCACCGCACCGAAGGACGCCATCTATTTTATCCATGGCCAGGTGAACAGAGCAGACGGCAAGGGGAAAGTCTACCTGTTTTGGAAACACATTAGCCGGCATAATTTCAACACCATCAACGGAACCTGCCCTGAGTTCACCTTCGCTACTGAGGTCAAGTTAATCAAAGGTGATCAAGTCTACCTCGTCTTCAACGAGGGCAAACCCAACCTGAAAAGGAGCACTTTCACAGTCTACGAGCTTGTCGAGCAGTGACCAGACTGAAAAGCGTACAGTCTAGAAGTGTTAAGCCACACTGTAAGATAGCATTAAAGATTTCATTCCACAAGTTATCTGTAGTGCTCAATGAATGACATTCCATGAGAGCAACACCTGTGAACAAATGTTTAACTCCTTTATACTGCGGCTGTATAGACTAGTACAGTACAGTACAGTTTACATCTGGATGAAAGTTATGACCCTTGTTATAACACATAAGCTGGGTCAGGTGGTTAGTGTGCTGTCTATACCAGTGTTTCCCAACTCCAGTCCTCGAGTACCCCCAACAGCACACATTTTGTTGTAGCCCCGGACAAGCACCACGGATTCAACTTGTCAACTTATCAAGCCCTCAATGAGTTGAATCAGGTGAGTTTGTCCAGGGCAACAACAATAATATGTACTGTTGTGGGTTCTCCAGAAGTTGGGAAACACTGGTATAGACAGCACACTAATCACCTGACACAGCTTATGTGTTATAACAAGGGTCATAACCTTTATGTTCAGGGTCCAGTCCACATATTCCCTCTGTGTTGTAACATTCCCTCTCAGCCTAAGAGACATGTACTAAGTGAGGGGGTCATTTTGGAGCTGGGCTGGAGGACGAACCAAAGCCGTTATGGTGGCTGATTCTTTAAGGTTAAATAAGGAAACTGAAACCCAATGTCTACGTCCAATATAAACAGTGAAACTCAGTAGAGTGAGATCCAGTCCTCAAAAGTTTGTTCAAATTGTAACGTTAGTAAAGTATGCTGGTACATTACATGCATAGTTTTTCATTTTTCTGTCAATAGATGTAGCATCTCCTGTTCGTGGACAGGTATAGAGGCAACTGATTGTTTTCTATAATATTTAGTTTGTAAGATGCATTGATCAACCATAAAGTTACAAAGATATTGAATGTAATAAAGAGATGGTGGAAAAGGATTGTAATGTCAATATTTTGTGTATAAGATGATCATTTTAAACCAGTGCTTTTCCTGTCATAGGGAATGTTCCGAATATTTCCAATGCTCTTAAGATCAAATGTAATCAAATTGAATGTAATAAAATATTTTGTGAATAAGTTGGTTATTTTTGTATCTAATATTTCCATTGCCTTCAAGATCAAATAAAGTATTTAATATGAAAACTCTGCACAACCTCACATCAAATACCCTGTCATCAGTACTGAGTTTTCACGTTTTCCATGGCCCTGGTCTTTCTGTCAGCCAAAGGCCGGGTGTTTGTTCTGTGATACTTTGTCCTGAGACAATTGCATAACTGTCTGTTTCGCTGCAGGGGCGGTTCAGAAAGCGGTTCAGAATGCAGCAGGGATGTGATGCAATGTGTGTGTGTCGTCATCATTGTCATGAAGCAATGTTTGATTACTGGCTACACATGGCTGCCTGCCCTGGGCCTGACCTGTGCCACACCTATGCAAGGTCTAAGCAGCCAAGCCTTCACAAAAACTCCACTCTATTTTTATAGTACAGCCATTTAACCAGTGACATGATGATGGAACACCAGGCTGATTGTTTATCAGCTTTGTACTGTAATGAGTGGGTGTCTACGACAGTACACACACTCATTCATTCGTTGTAGTGATACTACTATATAAACAACCCTTTATAGTTGTCAGTCAGGTAAAGGCAAGTGTTTGGCAATCAGGGCAGGCAGGGCAGGTCAGGGAGTGATAATAATAGCTGCTGTGATTTTCTCACTAGATGAAAGAAAAGTCTTGTTCACTACACTTAGAATTTAAATTAGAAGGAACAGATATAGAATTATTAAGCTCTGTGGGATGACAGCAGGGGAAGTATAGAGACTGAACTGCACGCTCCCTCATGATAATAAAATCTTTCTTGAAAGTCCACACTAGACTCTATCCAGGGGCGATCCAGAATATAAAATGAATATTTGGCTGTCCCCATAGGATAATCCTATGGAAAACTCCTTTTGGTTCGAAGTAGAACCGTTTTGGTTTCCATTTAGATCCCTTTTCACAGAGAATTCTACAAGGAATCCAAAAAGTTTCTACCTGGAACCAAAAAGGTTTATCCTATGGGGACAGACAAAGAACCCTTTTGAAACCCTTTTTCTACGACCGTAGCGTGTCAAGCTGTCTAACCTTAGCACAACACTGGAGCATTAACTATTAGCATAGATACAGTGCCTTCAGAAAGTATTCAGACCCCTTGACTTTTTCCACATTTTGTTACGTTACAGCATTACTCTAAAATGGATGTAAATAAATAAAAAATCATCAGTAATCTACACATAATACCCCATAATGACAAAGTGAAAACAGGTTTGTAGAATTTAAAAAAAACTGAAATACCTTACTTAAGTATTCAGACCCTAAGCTAAGAGATTCGAAATTGAGCTCAGGTGCATCCTGTTTCCATTGATCATCCTTGAGATGTTTCTACAACATGATTGTAGTCCACCTGTAGTAAATTCAATTGATTGGACATGATTTAGAAAGGCACACACCTGTCTATCTAAGATCCCACAGTTGACAGTGAATGTCAGAGCAAAAACAAAGCCATGAGGTTGAAGGAATTGTCCGTAAAGCTCTTATACAGCATTGAAGTTCCCCAAGAACACAGTGGCCTCCATCGTTCTTAAATGGAAGAAGTTTGGAACCGCAAAGACTCTTCCTAGTGCTGGTCATCCGGCCAAACTGAGCAATCCGGGGAGAAGGGCCTTGGTAAGGGAGGAGACCAAGACCATGATGATCACTCTGACAGAGCTCTAGAGTTCCTCTGTGGAGATGGGGGAACTTTCCAGAAGGACAACCATCTCTGCAGCACTCCACCAATCAGGCCTTTATGGTAGAGTGGCCAGACGGAAGGCACATGACAGCCCACTTGGAGATTGCCAAAAGGCACCAAAGACTCTCAAGACCATGAGGAACAAGATTCTCTGGTCTAATGAAAGCAAAATTTAACTATTTGGCCTGAATACCAAGTGTCACATCTGGAGGAAACCAGGCACCATCCCTACGGTGAAGCATGGTGGTGGTAGCATCATGCTGTGGGGTTGTTTTTCAGCGGTATGGACTGGGAAAATAGTCAGGATCGAGGCAAAAATGAACGAAGCAAAGTACAGAGAGATTCTTGTTGAAAACCTGCTCCAGAGCGCACAGGTCCTCAGACTGGGGTGAAGATTCGCCGTCCAACAGGAGAACGACCCTAAGCACACAGCCAAGACAACGCAGGAGTGGCTTCGGGACAAGTCTCTGAATGTCCTTGAGTGGCCCAGGCAGAGCACAGACTTGAACCCAATCGAACATCTCTGGATAGACCTGAAAATAGCTGTGTAGCGACACTCCCATCCAACCTGACAGAGCTTGAGAAGATCTGCAGAGAAGAAAGGGAGAAACTCCCCAAATACAGGTGTGCCAAGAATAATCTATGCTGTAACCGCTGCCAAAGGTGCTTCAACAAGTAAAGAGTCTGAATACTTATGTAAATGTCATATTTCAGGTTTTTTTATTTATTATAAATTAGCAAAAATGTCTAAAGACCTGTTTTTGCATTGTCATCATGAGTTATTGTGTGTAGATTGACGAGAGAAATAATCTATTTAATACATTTTAGAATAAGGCTGTAACGTAACAAAATGTGAAAAAAGTCAAGTTGTCTGAATACTTTCCGAAGGCACTGTTTATATATAGATATTAGCAATGGAGGCCATTGTTACCTTAATATCTGCCTGGCTCAAAACTTTTGTAGCTTGTGTGTTTCACTCTTTTCCCTTCAACAATTTAAGTAAACACCTGAATTCAAAGGAGGTGAACAATTTTCAAATGTTGCAATGTTCCAGAAAAATAATCTGGCTTGATGTTGTAATGACCATGGTGAGGCCTATGCATGAAACTAGCAAGCCCATAGGGGGTTTTGGTGGGGAAGTGTTATACATGCTGTAGATTACAGTAGGAGGGCTAACATAGGAGAGAGAGACAAATGAAGAACCCCAAGCCCAGCGGCTCTCACGCCCTCTGAGCACCCCCCCTGTCAGCCACCCTGATAGCCCTTCTGACAACCCCCCCACACCCACTGAGGACAAACACAAGACACAGATTGTACTACTTATGGACTCAATTGGGAAATATATAGAAGAAAAAAAACTTTTTCCCAAACACAGTGTGTCTAAACTCTGGTGTCCAAACACCCAGCGCACCCTCGACCTTCTGTCTGAGGACCAACTAGGCTCACCCAGCCACATAATAATACACACAGGCCCAAACGACCTGAGAGCACAGCAGGAAAGGGTGGCCACAGCACTGAAGGGAGTGATTGAAAAGGCTTCTTCTACTTTCCCCAACGCACAAGTGGTTATCTCCACCCTGCTACCACGAAAAGACTTCCACCCTGCCACAATACAGCGGGTAAACGCAAGTATTTCCCGTGACTGTGCCTCAAAACCAAATGTTTTCCTGGCCCACCACTCCACCCTGGCCTTGAACAGCCTCTATGACCAGGTCCACCTCTACAAGGCAGCAGTGCCCACCTTTGCCCGAACTCTAAAGGACATCGCTCTCAAACGTATCCCCAACACTTCACACAGGAGCAACAGATCAATAGACACCCTGCCCAGACCAGCGAGACACCCTCCCAGACCTGCAGGACCCCCCTGGACCTACACATAGTGGAACCACGCCAAGGGGAATTACATCCAGACCACAGCACCCCCAGACACATCCACACCCCCACCCCAACCAATCAAAACCCCCCATGTCAACCATGCCCACACCCCATTTAGGCCCCCTCAGATCAGACCTATGCCACTCCTGCCCACCCCATGCACCCCACCCCCGCAAAGAGGGCCTCAACATGGAAGCCACACATACGCCCAGGTAGTGAGCGAGCAAACAGTCCCAACCCCCACTCTCACACTCGCCCAAGCCAATGGCATGTACCAGATGCTCAGCAGGCTCTGCTCACACTTACTGGCCTGAGGCCAAACCACGACCAACAACATTGGACACTCTATGGAACAAAAAGCCTTCACTATATCATCCTGGAATATCCCAGGCCTGAGGTCATCTGCCTTTGGCCTAAAGAGCAGGAACCCGGACTTCACCAAAGAAATCGGGAATACAGACATTGTCATCCTGCAAGAAACCTGGTATAGAGGAGACGGACCCACTGGTTGCCCTCTAGGTTACAGAGAGCTGGTAGTCCCATCCACCAAACTACCAGGTGTGAAACAGGGAAGGGACTCAGGGGATATGCTAATTTGGTATAGAGCAGACCTAACTCACTCCATTAAATTAATCAAAACAGGAACATTCTACATTTGGCTAGAAATTCAAAAGGAAATGATCCTAACAGAGAAAAATGTCCTCCTGTGTGCTACCTATATCCCCCCACTTGAATCCCCATACTTTAATGAAGACAGCTTCTCCATCCTGGAGGGGGAAATCAATCATTTCCAGGCCCAGGGACATGTACTAGTCTGTGGCGACCTAAATGCCAGAACCGGACAAGAACCTGACACCCTCAGCACACAGGGGGACAAACACCTGCCTGGAGGTGACAGCATTCCCTTCCACATATGCCCCCCTAGGCACAACTATGACAACATAACCAACAAAAACAGGTCACAACTCCTGCAGCTCTGTCGCACGCTGGGTATGTACATAGTCAATGGTAGGCTTCGAGGGGACTCCTATGATAGGTACACCTATAGCTCATCTCTTGGCAGTAGTACTGTAGACTACTTTATCACTGACCTCAACCCAGAGTCTCTCAGAGCGTTCACAGTCAGCCCACTGACACCCCTATCAGACCACAGCAAAATCACAGTCTACTTAAACAGAGCAATACTCAATCATGAGGCATCAAAGCCAAAGGAACTGAGTAACATTAAGAAATGCTATAGATGGAAGGAATGCAGTTTGGAAACCTACCAAAAAACAATTAGGCAACAACAAATTCAATCCCTCTTAGACAATTTCCTGGGTAAAACGTTCCACTGTAATAGTGAAGGTGTAAACTTGGCAGTAGAAAATCTTAACAGTATATTTGGCCTCTCAGCTTCCCTATCAAATCTAAAAAATCTCAAATAGAAAACCGAAGAAAATTAACAATAATGACAAATGGTTTGATGAAGAATGCAAAAATCTAAGAAAGAAATTGTGTGTGTGTGTATGGTGTGTGTGTGATTGTGTGTGGTGTGTGTGTGTGTGTGTGTGTGTGTGTGTGTGTGTGTGTGTGTGTGTGTGTGTGTGTGTGTGTGTGTGTGTGTGTGTGTGTGTGAAAAACTGCAGCTTCATTTATTGAAAAGTGTATATTGCCATACAGTTTTCAGGATATTAGTGTTGGAAAAGTAGAAAACAGATGTTCTCTTAATGAGTTTATTAACATCACTGCAGTAAAAATATGCTTTCATGGATTTGTCACCACCTGTAACAGTAAGCTCCCTGGCTGTCAGTAACAGTTTCATTTCTTCCTTCCTCTTTGTTTGTGCATGTGCCAGTCGTGCAGGCGGGCCAAAGAGAAGAGTATAAAGTGTAGTTCGTGGGCGGGAGGGAGGGAGGGAGGGAGAATTGTAGTGTAGTTCGTGGGTGGAAGGGAGAATTCCCGGGTTTCCTCTGTTCTCTCCTCCAGTCTCTATGACCATGCTGTCTGGCTGGGGGACGGCCCAAGACCATGTTGCTGGGGGCCGGACTCGGGATCCCTGCCTTATCCCTGTGTGTGGGAGAAATTGGTTATAAATATGGAGCTCCCTCGATCAATAAGGAACACAGTCAAAACTGCCAGTCAGACAAATAGACACACAACTCACACATAACATAATGGCGACACAGGTAGACTCACAGGTAAACTTACAGATGGAAAAACAGAGAGATAGACCGATGGAAGCCCTTGTGTTCATTCCAGGGCCCCCCTCACCTACAGCCATCCGCCCCTGGTCCAGGTGTGTAGCAGTGATGGGGCTCGTGATCATGGTTCTATTCGTGGGGTTATCGTGTTTCTGCATTGGGTTCTACATCCAGAGAGTCACACAGGTAAGGACCAGTGTATGTGTGTGTATATGTATGTGTATATGTGTGTACAACCTTTACAAAGTCTCATCTCTCTCTCTCTTTATCTCATTCTCTCTCTCTGCCTCTTTAGGGAACTGGACAATCACATTGCACAGAGAAATTCAAGCAGAACTTCAAACTTCAAGGTGAATGTTTCTGTCTTTATTCTTCTATGGTCTTTAGATCACACAGTAATCTCAACCTCAGTATTTATGTACATCCTTTATGCAAGTGTATGTTAACAGTCTCTCAATGCAATAAAAATAAGTAGTCACAGCAATAGACGCAATGTTCTGGTTATGACAAGAACAACTGAGTATCTAATACACATGGACACTTATTGCAATATGAATTTGCACTGTGAGGATCAAAAAAATGAAGAGGCCTTGAATCAGAGCTGGTCATTATCTTTCCTAGTGTGCAGCTTGGTAAATGTAAGTGTATTTCCTCTGTCTGTTTCAGAGGGCAGAAAGTCAGAAGAAAAACCAGACGAAGTACAGTACGACATCTTCACCGCACCGAAGGACGCCATCTATTTTATCCATGGCCAGGTGAACAGAGCAGACGGCAAGGGGAAAGTCTACCTGTTTTGGAAACACATTAGCAGGCATAATTTCAACACCATCAACGGAACCTGCCCTGAGGTCACCTTCGCTACTGAGGTCAAGTTAATCAAAGGTGATCAAGTCTACCTCGTCTTCAACGAGGGCAAACCCAACCTGAAAAGGAGCACTTTCACAGTCTACGAGCTTGTCGAGCAGTGACCAGACTGAAAAGCGTACAGTCTAGAAGTGTTAAGCCACACTGTAAGATAGCATTAAAGATTTCATTCCACAAGTTATCTGTAGTGCTCAATGAATGACATTCCATGAGAGCAACACCTGTGAACAAATGTTTAACTCCTTTATACTGCGGCTGTATAGACTAGAACAGTACAGTACAGTTTACATCTGGATGAAAGTTATGACCCTTGTTATAACACATAAGCTGGGTCAGGTGGTTAGTGTGCTGTCTATACCAGTGTTTCCCAACTCCAGTCCTCGAGTACCCCCAACAGCACACATTTTGTTGTAGCCCCGGACAAGCACCACGGATTCAACTTGTCAACTTATCAAGCCCTCAATGAGTTGAATCAGGTGAGTTTGTCCAGGGCAACAACAATAATATGTACTGTTGTGGGTTCTCCAGAAGTTGGGAAACACTGGTATAGACAGCACACTAATCACCTGACACAGCTTATGTGTTATAACAAGGGTCATAACCTTTATGTTCAGGGTCCAGTCCACATATTCCCTCTGTGTTGTAACATTCCCTCAGCCTAAGAGACATGTACTAAGTGAGGGGGTCATTTTGGAGCTGGGCTGGAGGACGAACCAAAGCCGTTATGGTGGCTGATTCTTTAAGGTTAAATAAGGAAACTGAAACCCAATGTCTACGTCCAATATAAACAGTGAAACTCAGTAGAGTGAGATCCAGTCCTCAAAAGTTTGTTCAAATTGTAACGTTAGTAAAGTATGCTGGTACATTACATGCATAGTTTTTCATTTTTCTGTCAATAGATGTAGCATCTCCTGTTTGTGGACAGGTAGGTATAGAGGCAACTGATTGTTTTCTATAATATTTAGTTTGTAAGATGCATTGATCAACCATAAAGTTACAAAGATATTGAATGCAATAAAGAGATGGTAGAAAAGGATTGTATGTCAATATTTTGTGTATAAGATGATCATTTTAACCCAGTGCTTTTCCTGTCATAGGGAATGTTCCGAATATTTCCAATGCTCTTAAGATCAAATGTAATCAAATTGAATGTAATAAAATATTTTGTGAATAATGGTGAATGGTTATTTTTGTATCTAATATTTCCATTGCCTTCAAGATCAAATAAAGTATTTAATATGAAAACTCTGCACAACCTCACATCAAATACCCTGTCATCAGTACTGAGTTTTCACGTTTTCCATGTCCCTGGTCTTTCTGTCAGCCAAAGGCCGGGTGTTTGTTCTGTGATACTTTTTCCTGAGACAATTGCATAACTGTCTGTTTCGCTGCAGGGGCGGTTCAGAAAGCGGTTCAGAATGCAGCAGGGATGTGATGCAATGTGTGTGTGTCGTCATCATTGTCATGAAGCAATGTTTGATTACTGGCTACACATGGCTGCCTGCCCTGGGCCTGACCTGTGCCACACCTATGCAAGGTCTAAGCAGCCAAGCCTTCACAAAAACTCCACTCTATTTTTATAGTACAGCCATTTAACCAGTGACATGATGATGGAACACCAGGCTGATTGTTTATCAGCTTTGTACTGTAATGAGTGGGTGTCTACGACAGTACACACACTCATTCATTCGTTGTAGTGATACTACTATATAAACAACCCTTTATAGTTGTCAGTCAGGTAAAGGCAAGTGTTTGGCAATCAGGGCAGGCAGGGCAGGTCAGGTCAGGGAGTGATAATAATAGCTGCTGTGATTTTCTCACTAGATGAAAGAAAAGTCTTGTTCGCTACACTTACAATCTAAATTAGAAGGAACAGATATAGAATTATTAAGCTCTGTGGGATGACAGCAGGGGAAGTATAGAGACTGAACTGCACGCTCCCTCATGATAATAAAATCTTTCTTGAAAGTCGACACTAGACTCTATCCAGGTGCGATCCACAATATAAAATGATTATTTGGCTGTCCCCATAGGATAATCCTTTTGGTTCCAAGTAGAACCGTTTTGGGTTCCATGTAGAACCCTTTTCACAGAGAATTCTACAAGGAATCCAAAACCTTTCTACCTGGAACTAAAAAGGGTTCTCCTATGGGGACAGACAAAGAACCCTTTTGAAACCCTTTTTCTAAGACCGTAGTGTGTCAAGCTGTCTAACCTTAGCACGACACTGGAACATTAACTAGTAGCATAGATACAGTGCCTTCGGAAAGTATTCAGACCCCTTGACTCTTTCCACATTTTGTTACGTTACAGCATTACTCTAAAATGGATGTAAATAAATAAAAAATCATCAGCAATCTACACACAATACCCCATAATGACAAAGTGAAAACAAGTTTGTAGAATTTAAAAAAAAACTGAAATACCCTACTTAAGTATTCAGACCCTAAGCTAAGAGATTCCAAATTGAGCTCAGGTGCATCCTGTTTCCATTGATCATCCTTGAGATGTTTCTACAACATGATTGTAGTCCACCAGTAGTAAATTCAATTGATTGGACATGATTTAGAAAGACACACACCTGTGTCTATATAAGATCCCACAGTTGACAGTGAATGTCAGAGCAAAAACAAAGCCATGAGGTTGAATGAATTGTCCGTAAAGCTCTTAGACAGCATTGAAGTTCCCCAAGAACACAGTGGCCTCCATCATTCTTAAATGGAAGAAGTTTGGAAACGCAAAGACTCTTCCTAGTGCTGGCCATCCGGCCAAGCTGAGCAATCCGGGGAGAAGGGCCTTGGTCAGGGAGGAGACCAAGACCATGATGATCACTCTGACAGAGCTCTAGAGTTCCTCTGTGGAGATGGGGGAAATTTCCAGAAGGACAACCATCTCTGCAGCACTCCACCAATCAGGCCTTTATGGTAGAGTGGCCAGACGGAAGGCACATGACAGCCCACTTGGAGATTGCCAAAAGGCACCAAAGACTCTCAAGACCATGAGGAACAAGATTCTCTGGTCTAATGAAAGCAAAATGTAACTATTTGGCCTGAATACCAAGTGTCACGTCTGGAGGAAACCAGGCACCATCCCTAAGGTGAAGCATGGTGGTGGTAGCATCATGCTGTGGGGTTGTTTTTCAGCGGTATGGACTGGGAAAATCGTCAGGAACGAGGCAAAGATGAACGAAGCAAAGTACAGAGAGATCCTTGTTGAAAACCTGCTCCAGAGCGCACAGGTCCTCAGACTGGGGTGAAGAGTCACCGTCCAACAGGAGAACGACCCTAAGCACATAGCTAAGACAACGCAGGAATGGCTTCGGGACAAGTCTCTGAATGTCCTTGAGTGGCCCAGGCAGAGCACAGACTTGAACCCAATCGAACATCTCTGGATAGACCTGAAAATAGCTGTGTAGCGACACTCCCATCCAACCTGACAGAGCTTGGGGAGATCTGCAGAGAAGAAAGGGAGAAACACCCCAAATACAGGTGTGCCAAGAATAATCTATGCTGTAATCACTGAAAAGGTGTTTCAACAAGTAAAGAGTCTGAATACTTATGTAAATGTCATATTTCAGGTTTTTTTATTTATTATAAATTAGCAAACATTTCTAAAGACCTGTTTTTGCATTGTCATCATGAGTTATTGTGTGTAGATTGACGAGAGAAATAATCTATTTAATACATTTTAGAATAAGGCTGTAACGTAACAAAATGTGAAAAAAGTCAAGTTGTCTGAATACTTTCCGAAGGCACTGTTTATATATAGATATTAGCAATGGAGGCCATTGTTACCTTAATATCTGCCTGGCTCAAAACTTTTGTAGCTTGTGTGTTTCACTCTTTTCCCTTCAACAATTTAAGTAAACACCTGAATTCAAAGGAGGTGAACAATTTTCAAATGTTGCAATTTTCCAGAAAAATAATCTGGCTTGATGTTGTAATGACCATGGTGAGGCCTATGCATGAAACTAGCAAGCCCATAGGGGGTTTTGGTGGGGAAGTGTTATACATGCTGTAGATTACAGTAGGAGAGAGAGAAGAGTGAAGAGAGGGAGAGGTTTCAGCTCAGTCATTTATAGTGACATGTGAGTTTGATCTGTTTTTCTTGTTCTTGGGAACATTTTTTGTGTGTTTTTTTATAGGTTTGCTGTAATTCTGGAAATGCAGGTTTGTCACTCAAGAATCATTGTATGTAGTAAGGTGATATACTTATTGAGCCATGAAAGAGGAGGACATCACAAAAAAGTTCTGAGATCTGGGACTCATCTCAAAACAATATATGTTGAAGACATTCACAAGCCCTTAATTATTCACATTATAGGTTCTGGTCTTCTTTTTCAATTACTTAGATTTTTTTTCCACCACTTTTTCAGAATAATGGAATAACGTAAACTCTTTATGGTAAAAACAAATAAGTACAGATGCCTTAGAGCATGTTTTAAGCCCTTGGGAGATTTATTGCTGTTTTTGTCTTGTTCTATATCAATACGAAAACCTACATTTTATTGATTAAACTGTAGGTTTACTGACTTTAGGTGTCAGAGACCAGAAAGACATATCAGTTTACTCATCCAGAGCTAAGCTTTAGCAATGTTTCTAGTTCTCCATAGGATATAGCCTTATTGAACTCAGGTGATAGAAATTTGGTTAAAATGGATTTAAGTTTCCTTGAATTAAAGTCCCCGGCTAATAGGAGCGCCGCCTCCGGGTGAGCGTTTTCTTGTTTGCTTTGGCCGAATACAGCTCATTCAATGCTGTCTTAGTGCCAGCCTCAGTCTGTGGTGGTATGTAAAACAGCTATGAAAAATACAGATGAAAACTCTCTAGGTGGATAGTGTGATCTACAGCTTATCATGAGATACTCTACCTCAGGCGAGCAATAGCTCGATATTTCCTTAGATATTGTGCACCAGCTGTTATTTACAAAAATAACATTGTCCGCCGCCCCTTGTCTTACCAGATGCCGCTTTTCTGTCCTGCCCGTACAGCGTATAACCAGCCAGCTGTATGTTGATAGTGTCATCATTCAGCCACGACTCCGTGAAGCATAAGATATTATAGTTTTGAATGTCCCGCTGGTAGTTTAATCTTCCGTGTAGGTCATCGATTTTATTCTCCAAAGATTGCACGTTTGCTAGCAGAATGGAGGGAAGTGGAGGTTTATTCGATCACCTATGAATTCTCAGAAGGCAGCCCGCCCTCTGGCCCCTTTCTCCCCGCCTCCTCTTCACACAAATCACGGGGATCTGGGCCTTTTCCCGAGAAAGTAGTATATCAATCATGTCACGCTCGTCAGACTCGTTAAAGGAAAAACAGGATTCTGCTAGTCCGTGGTGAGTAATCGCAGTCCTGATATCCAAAAGTTATTTTCGGTCATAAGAGATGGTAGCGGTAACATTATGACAAAATAAGTTACAAATAATGCAAATAAACAAACAAAAAAACACAATCGGTTGGGGACACGTAAAACGTCAGCCTTCTTCTCCGGCGCCATTTCATCATAGAAATGTATAGAATGTTGTGTGTGCTGAATTTGCACGTGCAAGCCAAGTGCCACCATTACGATCATTGTCAAAGCTGTACAATAGCATGTTGGTAATAAGGCATTATTTTTTCGACCGAATGTGAAAACGTCTGTGTGAGCATTTGAAATTAGATCAGGATCAAACGAGCAGGATCAAAAATGTTTGCAAATATCTTTGATACAGAGGTTATCAGCAACTTCTGGGGTAACTAGCTAGCTTTAGCCACTACTGTGGATAATCATTATTGTGGTTAACTTCACATAGGTGGGTTCGATCAAATAAGAACTGTCTTATAAATTAGGGGCATTTTAGATGACTATAGCTACTGAAACAGATTATGTCGTTTTGCTATGTTTTTGGGGAAGAGTATTGTTTGCATCCATCAGCTAGCTAGCTTTTTTACGATCAGCGCTGTCCAGAGCTCGGGGAAGTGTGTCTGCGCACGTGCAGCAGCAGCACGGGTGCCAGACAAAACTTTACCAGCATCATAGCATACGTATCGGTGAATCATTGTGACATGAAATACGAGTGATAGTGTAATCAATGTGTAATAACTATGTCAAAAATTAATAAATGTGTTAAATTATTATGTGACATGCAGTCATATTCAAGTCCTGATTGGTCAACAAGCTTATTTGACTAGTCAAATAGTGTTATTTTATATATCAGATAGTGTTCTTTGACGTATATCTTTTTTGACACGCAAAGACCCAAACGGCGTTCCATAGACTTGAGATAAAGATACAAAATAAAATACAAAATAGAAATAGTGACACTAGGAATAAATACACAGTGAATAACGAATTACAATAACTACTAAAAGTAACATGAGAATAACATGGCTGTTTTAGCAGCAAAGCAGGGACCAACACCATATTAATGCCCATGATTTTGGAATGAGATGCTCAAAGAGCAGGTGTAGACATACTTTTGGTCATGTAGTATACATTAGTTCATATGGGCAGAATATTGTATATATAGCCTACAGAAATTGGTTCAGTTATAAATGTGTTCATATGGGAAGGATGTTGGAGCCTAGGCCTATGGAAATGTGTTAATATGGTCTGAATATTGTATACAAATTAGTTCATATGTTTATATAAAGGCTGAAAGCTAAAAACAGACTATACTATACCTGTATAGTTTCTACAATGTATTCTCGTTTTAAAGAATGTATTTTTGTTTTATCTAGTTTTTTAACACCAATCATTCACTATGAAACATTTATTTATCAACAAAAACGTTTAGGCCTACAACATTTACTTAAAATAAAAAAATGTACACCATCCATTAACACCAATCATTCACTATAAAACATTTATCATCAAAAATAAGTAAGCCTAAAACATTTATTTCAAATAAAAAAAGTTAAAAAATAAGAGTAGACTAAATGACAATGCAGTGCCATTGTCACGCCCTGGCCTTAGTTATCTTTGTTTTCTTTATTATTTTGGTTAGGTCAGGGTGTGACATGGGGGATTTCTGTGTTTTGGCTGGCCTAGGGGTTTTGTATGTTTATAGGGTGTGTTCTAGTCTAGGTGTTTATGTAAGTCTATGGTTGCCTAGATTGGTTCTCAATTAGAGGCAGGTGTTTATCGTTGGCTCTGATTGGGAACCATATTTAGGCAGCCATGTTCTCTGGGTATTTTGTGGGTGATTGTTTCCTGTGTCTGTGCCACATGGGACTGTTTCAGTGCCAGTTCACGGTGTTATTTTGTATTTGTGGTCATGTTGAGTTTTCTTATTAAATAACATGGACACCTACCACGCTGCATATTGGTCCGATCCTTGCTACACCTCCTCTTCAGAGGAAGAGGAGGAAATCTGTCGTGACAGCCATGGAAAAAAACTTTGCACGCAAATCATCCAAGAATGTGCTTTTTGTTCTAGTCTCATATGGATTTTGGAGTCATTGAAAGGGTAGAAATGGATGTGTCACGAAGAAGTGTCCAAGTAGACTAGGTGCTCATTTCTCTCAGATGGATTTTGGAGTATTCAAAACTTCAACTTGAAAGTGTAGGCAAATCTCTTCAGGTAAGTCTCCGGCCATTGAGTGGTGTACTTCTCAACCAGTGACTTCAGATCCTTCTGTTGCTTGTGGTAGCGGGGTCGTTGCCATGGCAGTGGAGCACCAGCAAGTCGCTGCTCCATTCTCATTTTACCTCTTTGCTGCTGTCATTGCAATGCCTCAATGAAATTCCAATATTTGATTCCAGCTCTCCACTCCGATGTTGGTCTTTGCCAAGTCTTTCAGGACAGCGTAGTAGCCGTTCTATAATCCTGAAAATAAAAAACAAATACATGAGACCACAAGTATGAGTATGAGTACAAGTACAAGTATGAGTACAAGTCTCATGTCAGAATTAGACGTTCATCCATTTTTCTCAAATGTTCCAACCGTCAAATCTCTAAGTGTTTAAGGTTAAGTATATGCATTAACTCCACATTTTTAAGGTAAGTGTCAAGTTCAGGCATTAACCCCAAATTCTTAAGGTTAGCCATTAACTCTGAATGGTTAAGGTAAGGGTTAAGGTTGGGGATAGGCTTAAAACAAAAATATAAACAACAACAAACAATGTCGTATTGCCAGATTCAAACTTGCAACCTTTGGGAAGGTGACCTACAAACGCAATGGTCAGAAGACTTTGAAGCTCCTGCTGATATTTCCTCATTCTATATTTTATTCAGGTTATCTACTTTTACTTAATTTTGTATACTTTCTAGTTTAAACGTCAGTGGAAATGTCTGGGGTCAAGAAACGTATGGGTTCGCTCACTAAAATGGCAACTAAACACCAGAAAACCGAAGTAGCTACTGATGCTAGCTTTAGATGAACAACAAGGTCGTATGGAGGGGGTGGTTACACGTGCTGTTGGTGCAGCAATTCAAGGAGTGAGGGAACAAGTTGCTAACTTGCAAGATAAGTTGGACACCCACATGGGATCAGTTCGAGCACTAAAATAAAAGCTGGATCGCATTCAGACTGAGGCAAGGGGCCTAAAAAGGGAAATGAACTTCTGCACTTTGGAACTTGAGAA
The DNA here is from genome assembly GCF_018296145.1 of Oncorhynchus tshawytscha. Taxonomy (NCBI): domain Eukaryota; kingdom Metazoa; phylum Chordata; class Actinopteri; order Salmoniformes; family Salmonidae; genus Oncorhynchus; species Oncorhynchus tshawytscha. The sequence continues at coordinate 62,528,135 of NC_056433.1, read as the reverse complement.
GATGCGGTTCAAAATGGCGTAACTTGAGGATCAAGACAGACGCAATAACGTGAGGGTCATGGGATAGCTCCAAACCGGGAGAGAGGTGATGCAATTGCATTCCTGCAAGAAATCCTTCCCAAATGGATTCCGTCCCTTGGTACTATTCCGATTCAAATGGAAAGGGCCCACAGGGTCTACAACCAAAATGCAAAGAACGACAACCCCCAGACCATGGTTTTCAGATACCAGGACCGCAACGCTATTCTACACGGAGCACGTGAAGCAAGGAAGAATGCGCCCGTCCAAGATGCCGGGAAAACCATACGTTTTTATGCGGACTACAGTGCCTTCACAATTCAGTGAAGGAAAGCATTCTCAGATGCCCAGGGGGAATTGTACTCGCAGTGCATACCCTATTTTCTGATCTATCCCACCACCCTGCGACTTAAATTTCAATGGTGAGCAGCTCTCCTTCACCTCGGCAACAGAGGCAGAGGAATTTCGGAGAAGTCTCCCCAGCGACAGGTCTACAAGCCCCCCCCCACAAAGAGAGTGCTTTCCTTTACAGATGCCGACGAAGAGCCCGGACAGCAGGATGATAAGGAGACCCAGAGTCACTCACGTCTCCTTCACTCACGCCGCCAAACTTACCCTAGTAAAACTGACTATCCTACCGATCCTCGACTTCGGCGATGTCATCTACAAAATTGCTTCCAACACTCTACTCAGCAAACTGGATGCAGTTTATCACAGTGCCATCCGTTTTGTCACTAAAGCACCTTATACCACCCACCACTGCGTATGCTCTAGTCGGCTGGCCCTCGCTACATATTTGTCGCCAGACCCACTGGCTCCAGGTCATCTACAAGTCCATGCTAGGTAAAGCTCCGCCTTATCGCAGTTCACTGGTCACGATGGCAACACCCATCCGTAGCACGCGCTCCAGCAGGTGTATCTCACTGATCATCCCTAAAGCCAACACCTCGTTTGGCCGCCTTTTGTTCCAGTTCTCTGCTGCCTGTGACTGGAACGAATTGCAAAAATCGCTGAAGTTGGAGACTTATCTCCCTCACCAACTTCAAACATCTGCTATCTGAGCAGCTAACCGATCGCTGCAGCTGTACATAGTCTATCGGTAAATAGCCCACCCATTTTTACCTACCTCATCCCCATACTGATTTTATTTATTTACTTTTCTGCTCTTTTGCACACCAATATCTCTACCTGTACATGACCATCTGATCATTTATCACTCCAGTGTTAATCTGCAAAATTGTAATTATTCGCCTACCTCCTCATGCCTTTTGCACACAATGTATATAGACTCCCCTTTTTTTTCTACTGTGTTATTGACTTGTTAATTGTTTACTCCATGTGTAACTCTGTGTTGTCTGTTCACACTGCTATGCTTTATCTTGGCCAGGTCGCAGTTGCAAATGAGAACTTGTTCTCAACTAGCCTACCTGGTTAAATAAAGGTGATTTTTTTTTAAAAATGGGATCAACTGAGAGCTAAAGATGCAGCTACCGGCTAGCTAACGTTTAGTTGACTACTCAACCCTTATCTAACTTTATTTTGGACAGGAATTTCTCCTTGTACCGGGACCGACAATGGACGACACTTTCCTTCTCTGTTGGAGCTAACGATTAACAATAGTTGGTTAGCGGAGCTGGAGGCTGGTTCAACCTGTTGACTTTATTTTGGACGCTTTGTTTGATTTCATTATTATTATTTAGTACCCGGATTATAAAAAATATGGTAATGTTTTCACTGTTTGAACCCATGGATTTGCAGCAATCACGACTACTTATAGTTTCAACTATATTTAAATGAGGGTGTTGAAGTTGGAACATGATTAGTAGGTGTTGATGTTGCTAGCTTTTAGGTTGATTAAGTTAATCACTTCATTGTGTCCCTATTTCCCTAAACCACTGTAGCCAGGTTTTGTTTTCAAGTTTGGTTGCACAACTTCACAAGTGTCATTCCTCTTGGTTATATTGCCTTTAATTTTTCTACTTTCTACTTTTTTTGTTTGTATAACCTGATTGGAATATATTTTATTTAGGAGGGACTAGGCCCGAGTTCTGGAGACCTACAAGAGCTGCGTTGTGTGGATGTCATGCCTCTCAGAAACAGCGGGGGTGTCTGGCGCATGTGGGGGGAGGATACTTATCTCAGTTTCATGTCACTGCTTATCTGGTGTAAATCTGAACCACTTTCAGTTCAACTCGTAATTGTCAGGATTGTTTTTGACAATGGTTAAGCTGTCTCCTTTATGCCTGAATATCCATGGTTTTAATGCGAAAATTAAGAGATCTAAATGTTTAGACTTAATGCGCCGTAAAAAAATATTTCTATTGCATTTATCAAGGAATCCCATTGGCGAGGAGAATATAACTCTAATTTACAGATTTATAAAGTTTCTGCTTCGACTATTGGAGCCTCTAAGTCCAAAGGCGCGGTTATTTTGATTAAAAAGAATTTAACTTTATTTATCGAAAAGACTAACAAGGACACTTCAGGCTGCTTAGTTTACATTTGCATGTCTATATATGGCAAGAAAGGAGCATGTCTCTATCTATGCACCCGATGTCTGAGGACAGATTTTCCCCTTGGCTTACCAAATAATCATGACTTTCAGAGTATGAATTGGTTATATGGGCAGATACAAATGCAGTTTGGAATCTCAAGCTTGATAGATCCACGAAAACTTTTTCACATGCCCAATAATCAGCGTATTTTTATTTTTTATTTAACAGGTAAGTCAGTTAAGAACACATTCTTATTTACAATAATGGTATACCCCGGCCAAACGCGGATGACGCTGGGCCAATTGTGCGCCACCCAATCACGGTCGGATGTGATGCAGCTTGGATTCCAACCAGGGACCACTGTGCCTTAGACCTCTGCGTCACTCGGGAGCCATTAGCGTTGAATGCAATGACGGAACATCTCTATCTCTGATGCATGGCTAGTTCAGAATTCTGGCATCAAAGATCATACCATTTTTTCTGCAAATCACAAATCATACTGTAGGATTGAATGTTTTCTATTCTCGCATACTCGCAAGTACAGTATGTGCGTCGCGCCAATACAAATATTGCCTGCGACCTTTTCAGATCATAATCAACTGGTTACCCGTGGATGTGAGCTTTAAGGTGAATAAAACAAAATGTTGGCATTTCAATACGACCATTCTTCAAAAACGAATTGTTTGTGGTTGATATCTGTACACCCGACTACCTCACCCCCATATTATTACTTACCCTCTTGCTCTTTTGCACCCCAGTATCTCTACTTGCACATCATCATCTGCACATCTATCACTCCAGTATTAATGTTGAATTGTAATTATGTTTGCCTATTTATTGCCTACCTCCCTACTCTTCTCCATTTGCACACACTGTACATAGATTTTTCTATTGTGTTATTATTGTTTATGTGTAACTCTGTGTTGTTGTTTTTGTCGCACTGCTTTGCTTTATCTTGGCCAGGTCGCAGTTGTTAATGAGAACTTGTTCTCAACTGGCCTACCTGGTTAAATAAGTGAAATACTTTTTTTGAATAATTAGAAAATTAACAAGGACTCTGTAGAGGACCCAAAGTTTACGTGGATGGCTACTAACCACGTATTTTTCACCTCAATAAAACCAGGAATCACAGAATCAAGTTATTGGAGAAAAATGTTTTATCACTTGAACATAACCTGAAAAGGAATTACTAAAATAATGTCAGCAATGATTTGAGGCTGGTAAACTGGAACTGAATTATTTATTAAGGAGGAGAGCTGAGTTCATCATGCATAGAGTGAGGCAGAACTATTATTTTAATGGGAGCAAACCAAGCAAGCTTCTAGCCTTAAAATTTAAACAAAGGGAATCTTGTACTTCTATAGAATATATTCAACCCACTTCTAAAGGCTAACTTTCTGATCCACAGGATATTAATGGAACATTTCAGTATTTTTACCAAGAGTTAAAGAAATCTTCTATCCAGTTTGAGCCAGACAAATGCAAACAGTTTTTAGATCATCTTGATTTGCCCGTTTTGGATGAAAACGAACTGTGGGTGTAGGCCGACCCATCTCATTAGAGGACCTGGAGTCAGCACTGAAAGGTGATACAAAGGGTAAATCACCTGGCCCTGATGGCATTCCACCTCAACTGTTACTACATTTTTGGGGCATTTTAGGACCAGTATTATTGGAGTCAATTAATTCGGCCATCAACCAGGTTTTTTTTCATGAGCACACTAACTCTGCATTAATCTCTCTACTGCCAAAGAAAGGGAAAGATCAAAAGTGTTGGCGTTACAGATGGGAAAAGTAGTTGGATAAGTTCACATGGACCAGTCAGGTTTTATGAAAGGTCACCTTGCAGCTGACAATGTCCATTGATCAATGCATGTAATACATGAACCACAACAGCTGGACACACCGTGTGCTGTGCTGTCTCTAGATGCTGAGAAAGCTTTTGACAGGTTTGAAAGGCAGTACTTTTGAGCTGTCTCTGAGAGATTTCTTTTGGTAAATAATTTTATCGATATCGCGGTTGATGTGTGCAACCATGGTTGTGTTGTCAGACCATGTTGTACTCTCAGTACTGGGAGGAGGTGCCGTAGTGCAAGGTGAACCACCTTGAGCTCCAGAACATTAATGTGAGCTATTAACAATGGTGCGGACCATACACCATAAACCGCTGACTGGTTCAAAACTGTTCCCCATCCCTGTAGGAAGGCATCTGTGGTCAAAGTCACCCGGTTGTGAACTACGCTGTGAAGAAGAAACTGAAGCGGCGGATCGGACAGTGAGGAGACAGACAGGATGTTCTGAGGATGCTCACCTCTCTTAGAGGCTTTTATTTACAATATTAACAGGTGCAGGACTAATTGGCCCATAAACTTTGCACAGAAAATCACTAACAGGTCGCTGACAAAGACGGACAAATCAAACATATTCTCAGTATAAACTATTCTGGCAACAACTCTCTGCCTATAACAAAACTCAGGTATAACTCTACTCTAGCCAACCTGTTACCTGCCCAGCCTGCTCTCTCCCAGGTATAACTCTACTCTAGCTAATCTGTTACCTGCCCTGCCTGCTCTCTCCCGGGTATAACTCTACTCTAGCCAACCTGTTACCTGCCCTGCCTGCTCTCTCCCAGGTATAACTCTACTCTAGCCAACCTGTTACCTGCCCAGCCTGCTCTCTCCCAGATATAACTCTACTCTAGCCAACCTGTTACCTGTCCAGCCTGCTCTCCCCCAGGTATAACTCTACTCTAGCCAACCTGTTACCTGTCCAGGCTGCTCTCTTCCAGGTATAACTCTACTCTAGCCAACCTGTTACCTGCCCAGCCTGCTCTCTCCCAGATATAACTCTACTCTAGCCAACCTGTTACCTGTCCAGCCTGCTCTCCCCCAGGTATAACTCTACTCTAGCCAACCTGTTACCTGTCCAGGCTGCTCTCTCCCAGGTATAACTTTACTCTAGCCAACCTGTTACCTGTCCAGGCTGCTCTCTCCCAGGTATAACTCTACTCTAGCTAATCTGTTACCTGTCCAGCCTGCTCTCTCCCAGGTATAACTCTACTCTAGCCAACCTGTTACCTGTCCAGGCTGCTCTCTCCCAGGTATAACTCTACTCTAGCCAACCTGTTACCTGTCCAGCCTGCTCTCTCCCAGGTATAACTCTACTCTAGCCAACCTGTTACCTGCCCAGCCTGCTCTCTCCCAGGTATAACTCTACTCTAGCCAACCTGTTACCTGCCCTGCCTGCTCTCTCCCAGGTATAACTCTACTCTAGCCAACCTGTTACCTGCCCAGCCTGCTCTCTCCCAGGCAAAAGCCAACTGAGTACCTAAGCACTCTTTTCAGGAACTCCCTAAAGCTAGGAATGTCCCATCATGATAGCCCCAAAAAAACATTTCTACCATAAACGTGTGATTTCCCATGAACATATATATATATATATTTTTTTTTATTAAATCTTTGTTTAACTAGGCAAGTCAGTTCAGAACAAATTCTTATTTACAATGACGGCCTACACTGGCCAAACCCAGATGACACTCAGCCAATTGTGTGCCGCCCTATAGGACTCGGCCAGTTGTGATACTATCTGTAGTGATGCCTCTAGCACTGAGATGCAGTGCCTTAGACCCATACGCCACTCGTGAGCCCTAAAATAATAAACAACAGTTTTACATAAACACACTTCAATAACTTGTGCCATAACTTCAACTTTAAGTCACACAATACACATTCATCAAGTACTTCACCCCCGCGATAATTCATCACTTTGGTTATTCCCGTCAACCAATAAATGTTCCTCGATGACTCCTAAACTAATTTTCCTCATGCGTAAAGCACACCTGCACTTCAAGTAAACAAAGGTTACGTGGCGGAGGGATACATCTGAGGGGAGGATTTACAGATGTACACCTGTGTCACGGCTGGGTTCCGCCCCTATATATAGACCCCATGGCCGGGACACACGTTCTCTTTCATTTTCTCAGCGGACGTCTGTATGGTTTGAGGTACAAACTTTCTGAAGTTCGCTTGGTAAGTAAGTCACTGGTAAGTGTAATGTCTTGCGTGGAAGTATACTCACTGGCTGTTTGCAGCCTGGAGCAGCTGGCTAAATGGCCAGCCCCTCCCTTTGAGTACTCCAATCGCTGCTCATGGTTGATCTGTATCTTCCGCCCGTGGTTTGTCCTACTTGTGTTTCGTTAGCGTTACACTACGACTCCGTGTGCATCCATTAGTATGGTGGCTCTTGCTGCCACAAACTGTAATTTACCTTAGAACAAGCCAGTCGGCAAGTTGTGCATGTGTGTTTTGTGAATTTCTACAACATGCTGTTCCCCGCGCCAAAGGCGCGGGTTCTCTGCTAATTACCCTGCAGGGTTTTTCTCTTGTTCTTTCCCCTGCAGAGTATTGTGGTGGGCTTTCCACTACATTGAGACATTAACTTCGGAGTTCTTTAACGGAGTTACTCCATCATATGGTGCTGTTTTTACTGCTTGGATATTACACCGGCTAGATAATATTGCAGTAGGCCTGGGAGAGCTCAGATGGAGGCCTCCTCCATTTTTTGGGGATCAAAAAATAGATTTAGTAGATCTAGAGAGTCGGTTCCATCAGGGCTGAAGCTCTGAGTGCTGTGGTGCAGACGGGACACGGCCTGCATATGGTGCGCTTCTGCTTCTTGGGCGATGCTGCGCTCCACCTCTTTGGTAGGTCTGAGAGTGTCTGTTCCTCCACTCCTGAGCAGGGGCAGCGTGAGTCTGAGCCTGGTTTCTTGGCATCCCAGTTGGGGCCCTGGGACGGGAGTAATGGTTTGCTGGCTGATGTGTTCTAGGCTTTGGAATGAGGCACTGAAGCGCCATCTGTGCTTCTCTTTCTTCCTTGGACACTTGGAAGAGGAGGGCCACTGCTGGGGCAAATGTCCGGCCGTTTGCTATGGGTACACCTAGGAGTGGAACAGAAGGCAGAACAAGCAAAGCAAATGATTTGTCCATACAGGTTAAATGCTCAAAACCATTCTCATCTGCACCATGAACTGTAGCTAAGCAAGTGCATATGCTTGACATGGCAGGGGTTCTGTAATTTGGCTTGCTCCAGGTGCATTGGAGCTCACACACAAAGTCTTTGAACAACGGGATGGTTGTCTCAGTCTTTGAAGAACTGAAGTGTGTTCTTACCTGAGGCTGGTAATTGTTTTTCCAACTGTTTCCAACTGCTGCTAGAATCCTGACTAGAACCAAAAAATTTGATCATATTACTCCAGTACTAGCCTCTCTACACTGGCTTCCTGTCAAAGCAAGGGCTGATTTCAAGGTTTTACTGCTAACCTACAAAGCATTACATGGGCTTGCTCCTACCTATCTCTCTGATTTGGTCCTGCCGTACATACCTACACGTACGCTATGGTCACAAGACGCAGGCCTCCAAATTGTCTCTAGAATTTCTAAGCAAACAGCTGGAGGCAGGGCTTTCTCCTATAGAGCTCCATTTTTATGGAACGGTCTGCCTACCCATGTCAGAGACGCAAACTCGGTCTCAACCTTTTAGTCTTTACTGAAGACTTATCTCTTCAGTGGGTCATATGATTGAGTGTAGTCTGGCCCAGGAGTGGGAAGGTGAACGGAAAGGCTCTGGAGCAACGAACCGCCCTTGCGGTCTCTGCCTGGCCGGTTCCCCTCTTTCCACTGGGATTCTCTGCCTCTAACCCTATTACAGGGGCTGAGTCACTGGCTTACTGGGGCTCTCTCATGCCGTCCCTGGAAGGGGTGCGTCACCTGAGTGGGTTGATTCACTGATGTGGTCATCCTGTCTGGGTTGGCGCCCCCCTTGGGTTGTGCAATGGCGGAGGTCTTTGTGGGCTATACTCAGCCTTGTCCCAGGATGGTAAGTTGGTGGTTGAAGATATCCCTCTAGTGGTGTGGGGGCTGTGCTTTGGCAAAGTGGGTGGGGTTATATCCTTCCTGTTTGGCCCTGTCCGGGGGTGTCCTCGGATGGGGCCACAGTGTCTCCTGACCCCTCCTGTCTCAGCCTCCAGTATTTATGCTGCAGTAGTTTATGTGTCGGGGGGCTAAGGTCAGTTTGTTATATCTGGAGTACCTCTCCTGTCCTATTCAGTGTCCTGTGTGAATCTAAGTGTGCGTTCTCTAATTCTCTCTCTCTCTCGGAGGACCTGAGCCCTAGGACCATGCCCCAGGACTACCTGACATGATGACTCCTTGCTGTCCCCAGTCCACCTGACCGTGCTGCTGCTCCAGTTTCAACTGTTATGCCTTATTATTATACGACCATGCTGGTCATTTATGAACATTTGAGCATCTTGGCCATGTTCTGTTATAATCTCCACCCGGCACAGCCAGAAGAGGACTGGCCACCCCACATAGCCTGGTTCCTCTCTAGGTTTCTTCCTAGGTTTTGGCCTTTCTAGGGAGTTTTTCCTAGCCACCGTGCTTCTACACCTGCATTGCTTGCTTTTTGGGGTTTTAGGCTGGGTTTCTGTACAGCACTTTGAGATATCAGCTGATGTACAAAGGGCTATATAAATAAATTTGATTTGATTTACATGGGTGGAACGACATCCTGTGTACAACACTTCACTTGAGAGATGTGTGTTCTAAGAAAATACTATAAAAAAATGTTTTTTTGTTTCGGGGTGTCTCGGTGTATGCTTCGATTCCCTCGGTATCGGCTTCAGATGCTTTGAGGAAAGGTTATACTTACCGTTGACTTTAACCTGTCATACTTCGGGGTCGAGACTCGCGCCTAATTAGGTATCACGGACCGGGCTGGAAACTCCCGCCTATATGTAGCTATCTGACTGGCACAGTCAAGGGTGGACTGTCAGTCTCGGCTTTGGTGGACTCAGTCAAGCGAGGACCGATAGCCTACAGCACTGCTGAGCTCTGTGATCATAGCTACGATAGTTATGTCTGGCTAACTTAGCTACCTAGCTACAAGATAACTTCTGAAGTAACGGGAAAGACCCGAAGCTAACTAGCTAGCTAGCAAACACAAAGATGGAAATGCCCGACAAAAAGCTATAAAAGTTAGCTAGTAGGGCAGGCACAATAATGAGAGGGGAAATAAATTAGATTAGGTTGTAGAGCAAAACGTAAAACACCATTGTGTTTGTGAGAGTCTCATCTTTTCATACAGTGGTCATAACCGTTCGGACAATACAGACATTTTTGTGAGAAGACCGATTTTCAGGATGTCTCATGGTCTGAAAAACACTGCTGTAGCACGGCCATCTTCCACCGCAGATGCGGAGGGCTGCCATAGGCGGATGCGGTGGATTGACATGCAGCCCATGCAGTTATCTCTAGCTTAAACTGACAGATTCTGATGGGGATTTTTTAAAATTATGTTACTTAGATTGATGCATACAGGCTCTGATGACCTCCTAGTAGGGGTTAAAAGGCAGTGGTGTAAAGTACTTAAGTAAAAATACTTGGAAGTATTACTTAAGTAGTTTTGGGGGGTATCTGTACTTTACAATTAACATTTTTGACACCTTTTAACTTTTACTTCACTATATTCCGAAAGCAAATAATGTACTTTTTAATCCATATATTTTCCTTGACACCCAAATGTATTTGTTACATTTTGAATGCTTAGCAGGACAGGAAAATGGTCCAATTCACACACTTATCAAGAGAATATCCCTGGTTCTCCCTACTGCCTCTGATCTGGCGGACTCACTAAGCACATGCATCGTTTGTAAATGATGTCTGAGTGTTGGAGTATGAAATGATGTATAATTTTACTTTTACTTTTGATACTTAAGTATCTTCAAAAGCAAATACTTTTACTCAAGTAGTATTTTACTGGATTACGTTCACTTTTACTTGAGTCATTTTCTATTAAGGTATCTTTACTTTTACTCAAGTAGAACAATTGGGTACTTTTTCCACCACTGGTAAAAGGTAGAAGCAGTCGCAGCACATACATTTGTGGCCTGGAGGTGTGGAACCTGGCAACAGGGTCATCATTCCAAGTTGCTGTGTGTGCCTGGTACTGGCCTCCCATGATCCACTGTGTCACCATGTAGGCTTTTTTCATGGGAGCTGGTAGCTAGCTGTATTGTATGGGTGTTTTATTTAAGTTCTAGAAGTGTTCTGTTGTTATTGTAATTGTCCTCATTTTTTGTAGTTGAAAAGTCACCTTCACCTTGTAAAGTGTTTTTAAATGTGAATTCAAATGAAAACGTGGATTTTTACATAACAGATTTGTGTTATTGTTTTATTGTGCAGCAAGTTGTCCAAGTCATCCATGGTTCTGTTACTCCGGCAGTTTTGATGCTGATGGGAGAAAAAAACAATCTCACTGAAATGCATTGAAATCACTTATTAGCGCAAGTGTCAATGGCCTTCCAAAGTTTTCATGGTATTGATTCTAACTCAATGTATTTGTATATTGATTTCTCAAGATTTCTCAAGAAAAGGTCAAATACTTGTAACAAGCGCAATGTCTGCCATTCTGTATGAACAAAAGTTTCTTTGTATGTAAGGGACACTTTTGTGACTGACTCAGATTTATTTGGTGCTGATGACTCTACATTTAGCTGTAGTCAACAGAGCATTGATGGTAATGATCAATTAAATGTATCTTTATAGGCAAGTCAGTTAAGAACAAATTCTTATTTTCAATGACAGCCTAGGAACCTAGGAACAGCCTAGGAACAGCCTAGGAACAGCCTAGGAACAGCCTAGGAACAGCCTAGGAACAGCCTAGGAACAGCCTAGGAACAGCCTAGGAACAGCCTAGGAACAGCCTAGGAACAGGTTAACTGCCTGTTCAGGGGCAGAATGACAGATTTGTACCTTGTCAGCTCGGGGATTTGAACATGAAACCTTTTGGTTAATAGTCCAACGCTCTAGCCACTAGGCTACCCTGCCGCCCCGTGATGATGTTTCTTGAGAAACTCTTGCTTGGTTGGTAGTGGGACAGGAGGGACAAGTCTGAGTCTTTGGGGATTGTTGGCACTGTGGGAAGAGATCAAACAAATTGTTACTTCAATAGTACCCGGTACAACGCAATGTCTTATTCCCGTAAACACCCCACTGTATCCTGTGCATATACAGTGCCTTGCGAAAGTATTCGGCCCCCTTGAACTTTGCGACCTTTTGCCACATTTCAGGCTTCAAACATAAAGATATAAAACTGTATTTTTTTTGTGAAGAATCAACAACAAGTGGGACACAATCATGAAGTGGAACGACATTTATTGGATATTTCAAACTTTTTTAACAATTCAAAAACTGAAAAATTGGGCGTGCAAAATTATTCAAAAAATTAAAATTATGTGAAGACATCACAACTATGAAATAACACATATGGAATCAGTTAAGAACAAATTATTATTTACAAGGACAGCCTACTCCTTCATACCCGTTGGGGAATTGAACCCAGGTTTCCCATGTGCCCTGCCCCCACGACACAGGGAGTCTTTAGCTAAATAGCCCAGTACTGTACTGCCGACCATCACGTTGTACAGCGCCATATTTTCTGTTCCATTCTAACGGAAACCCAGAGAGGTTTTCATTTTTCTTGGAATAGAACACCATAATATTAATCAAATTAATTAACTTCTTGGCACACGGATCCCTTTAGCGGGATCATTTTCATCAACAACCGCTGAATTGTGCCAAATTCCCAAAAAATTACTAAAAATGTTTATATTCATGAAATCACAAGGGCAATATAGCAAAACACAGCTTAGTTTGTGTGAGTTTATCGATCACTAGACAAAACATTATGAACACCTAGCATCAAAGTAGCTTGGTCACGAAAATCAGAAAAGCAATAAAATGAATCGCTTACCTTTGATGATCTTCGGATGTTTTCACTCACGAGACTCCCAGTTACACAATAAATGTTCCTTTTGTTCCATAAAGATTATTTTTATATCCAAAATACCTCCATTTGTTTGGCACGTTATGTTCAGAAATCCACAGGCTCGAGCGGTCACGACACTGCAGACGAAAATTCCAAATAGTATCCGTAATGTCCACAGAAACATGTCAAATGTTTTTTTATAATCAATCCTCAGGTTGTTTTTAAAATATATAATCGATAATATATCAACCGGCACTGTCGCTTTTTCAATAGGAGAGGGAGAGACAATGGCTGCCCCACTCTGTTGCACAAGCAAAACTCATGCGAACACCCAGCTATCCACTGACGCGATGTTATCTTTCTCGCTCATTTTTCAAAATAAAAGCCTGAAACTATGTCTAAAGACTGTTGACACCTTGAGGAAGTGATAGGAAAAGGATCTGGTTGATATCCCTTTAAATGGAGCGAAGGCAGGCTATGGAACATGGAGCTTTCAATATAGAAGCCACTTCCTGGTTTGATTTTCCTCAGGTTTTCGCCTGCAATATCAGTTCTGTTATACTCACAGACAATATTTTGACAGTTTTGGAAACTTTAGAGTGTTTTCTATCCTAATCTGTCAATTATATGCATATTCTAGCATCTGGCCCTGAGAAATAGGCTGTTTACTCTGGGAATGTTATTTTTCCAAACATAAAAATAGTGCTAATAGTGCTAAGTACTAGTCAAAATACACATACTCATTCCAGGATTTTATTTATTTAGACTATTTTCTACATTGTAAAATAATAGTGAATAGGTCACAACTATGAAATAACACATATGGAATCAGTTAAGAACACATTCTTATTTACAAGGACAGCCTACTGCTTCTTCCCCTTCAGGGTATTGAACCCCGGTTTCCCGTGTGCCCTCCCCGTCTCTGGTAATGCCAACATGGAAGACTATGGAATGCTTCTCAAAGATGCCCTCTGGTGGTCAAACTAGCACTAACTTGCATTAACAGAAAAAATGGCTGACAATTAAATGATGTGCCACAGAATGCTACGGCAGTCCGCAAGGTGTGCTGCAGTATGACACCGCTTTTAAAGGAGGAACCACTGTATACATCGACTTGAAATCACTGGCCACTTGAATAATTGGAACACTAGTCACTTTAATAATGTTGACATATTTTGCATTAATCATATGTATATACTGTATTGTGTCCTATTCTACTGTATCTTAGTCTATGCCGCTCTAACATTGCTCATCTGAATATTTATATATTCTTAATTCCATTCCTTTACTTTTGTGTTTATTGTTAGATATGACTTGTTTAGATATTACTACACTGTTGGAGCTAGAAACACAAGCATTTCGCTACACCCGCAATAACATCTGCTAAACACGTATGGGACAAATCAAATCTGATTTGATCACATAAACAATTTGAATAGCTAGCTTTAGCTAGCTAACGTTAGCTAGTTGAAATAAAGGCATTAGGCATCTTGTGGGGTTTATGTAGTGTAACTACATGATGCTATCATTAGATTCCTTAAATTAAACACACTAACGTTAGCAGCTAACGTAGCTAGCAGGCTAAAAACGCATCACAACAATTACCTAATGTTACCAGTCCATTAGAATGGTGGCCATTTCGGCGTCGCTCTTCCACCTTTCAAAATTAATTCCAATGTTTATCCGGTTTCTGGATTGGTCATGAGCAATCTTTTTATTGCTCCCTTTTTCTGTTTTGGGGTCGAGTTGATTCAGAACCAAGAATGATGCTTGTTGGCTTCTTCGGCTTTGTTTGTTTCTGGTGGCTGTAACGTTAGGTTGCAAGTGATTTCACTTTCCCTCCAGCTCTGGGGCACCAGGGTCATTCGAGTAGATGAGATTAGCGCAAAGACACACCTTGCCCAGAAGACCAAGTGGCTCAGGGCTCAACCATCTTGTTTCCGTTCAAAGTAAATATACTAAGCAAGAAGTGGGGCGGCATTGGGTCGCCCACAACCTCCTGGATTTCTTCTTTAAAGGTGCATTCAGCAGTTGAAACAATAACAAAGCGTTTCCCCGCCCCTGTTTCAGTAAAAAGCTGAGGGATGGGGCTGGAGAAATGTAACCCCTCTCAAATTCATAGACAGAGCTATGGATGCAAATTATAGTTTTAACCATGTTTTGAGGCTATATAGTGTTTGTTTACATTTACTTGTTTATGAACATTTGAGTTCTGATGGGTTACAACAGTGGAGCTAAGCTCATGAGGTATTAATAAGTTATTTTCTTCAAGAATCAATGGGTACATACCATGAAACCAAAATTCTATGTAGCAACTGCAGATTTCCCCTTTAATGGTTACAGGTTGCGAAAAAGTGACTACTGGCCAGTTTACATTCATACCAGGGTCCTGGAGAGCTGCATGGGAGAAGGCTTTTGTTCCATCCCAGCACTAACACAACTGATTCAGATTATTCAGACTCTTCAGTTCTCTCTACGTTGGACACAGGTTTTTTAAGGAACCAACCAGAACTGCAAGTGTGAAAACAATTTGATCCACATGTAGAAAAGACTATGTGAAATAATCCACTGGTTATTCATAGTTAGACTGGCTGACAATTTAGGAGAACGGAGGCCTTTTTCAGTAAAAAGCAACATTTTACTTGAATCTATAGGTTCTACCAGATAACTATCAACAGACTCTCAGTTTCATTGATTTTAAGCATAAACTGCAGCATGGCTACTTGCTGTTCTTTTTATAGCTACTCCAGGAAATAACAGTGCAGTACCACAGTAAACATAGACCTTTACAGCATTTCCTGGAAGAGTGAACACTGCATCATATTCTGTTAATGTTTACACAAGTTATATCAGTTTCAGAGATAATTGATTGAGATTTGACACACAAATATATAAAATCATTTTTTAAGGTGTAAGGTGACAGACACATAAGGTCACAGTAGTGTCATTGTGTTCTAAATATCATACACTAACACACACACACTTATTTTTTTAGATCAGCCGTTGATTTTTCCTTTCTGATGAAGCTGGGAAACTCTGCGGTGGGCCGTGCGTCACGATGCGGCCTCTTTTCCACCCAGTCCACACAGCATCTCTCATTGTGTGTGTGTTTCCATGTAATCCACCGAACATCTTGTCTATCTTCCTCACCCTCCTCCTCTTACACGGTTGCCCAGGGATGTGTTTTTGTACGGGTCCATTTGCGGCGTTTCAATGTCCTTTTTTGTTTGTTGCTCTCGCTGTCTCTCTCTCTCTCTCTCTCTTTCCGTTGTGACAGTAACATCACCTTGTCAGATGCAGCAGACCCATCTTCACCACACGGGTCAGCTGACATCCTGACATACTACACTACCTGTTTATGTGTGTTGTAAGGCCTTAACCTTAAATAAAACCTGCCTCCCATCCAGGGCCGGCTCCAGGCATAAGCAGTAGTTAATACAATTGCAACTCAGTCAGGGTCCCAATTTACTGTTGAGAATTAGAATAGAAGGGTACGCAAGGTGAAGTTCGAAATCTGGTTCTTCATCAGCAATTTTTCGGTTGTTATGTCAGTCTCTGACGGTCACTCAATGAGCAATGTGAGCTAACAAATTTTAGATTGGTTAGTCTAGCCGGCAATCTAAACTTGTAGAAAATCATGGCCGAATACCAACCGCATGCCCAGGTGCCCTGACCTCCAGGGGACCCCCATTGATTTTGTTAGTCATTATCACTCAACTATATTAACATGGCACAAGTCATAGCAAAATGTGTAGAACTGCAGGAAATTAGAATTAAACTGCAAAGATTTCTCTACCCTTAATGGCAAAATGGGTAGAATTTCAGGGCAACCAAATCTTGCTTACGTCCCCCAAAAGGCTCGGGCCAGTCCTGCTCCCATACCTGGCACTAACCAAGCCTGCACCTGCTTAGCTTAACTTCAGTAGAAAGCCGGGCTTCTATCTTACCCTCAGTCCAGACTAAGCCACTGTTTTCCCCCTGATCTAACCAGTCTTTCAGAGGTACAGTATGCATTTACTGTGTTAGAGTTTAATCATCATGATTGCATTTCAGTGTTCTCATGATGGCAAACACTCCAAATAATGAATGCCTGGACTCCAACCAGGTTGATCATTAAACAAAGGACCTCTGAGCTGAGCCGGTCTAAGGTGTGTCTGAGCCTGTTTTCCAAGACCTCTGATAATAGTGTGCTGACACAGCAAGAGCTAAGCTGGTCAGTTACATGGCTTTGGCCCTCATCTACTGTTCCCAGCAATCACACATGGGCAACCACCCACTGACTTGTGTGTGCGCATGCATGCGTGTGTGGTGGTGGTGTGTGCGTGAATGCATGCGTGTGAAGGTCAGTAAAAACCTTTATATATACGGTCTCTGGTAAATACCCTCCAAACCACAAAGCAGTAGCTCCCATTAGGGGCTGTACAGCAATTGTAGTTGTGATATGTTTAACCAGGATGGGATGTGGTGACAGATGAATCACTCTCACACAATCCGGTACCATGATGCTTTCTCTCTCTTCTCCCATCTCTTTTAAAAATGTTTCCCAATCAGTGATGCTGATTAACAGTCAGTGATTGAAGCATCAAACAGCTTGAGAGATCTGCTTCCAGTTAGCGGGTTGATATAGGTCAGAGAGACAGAGGTTGGTACTGCATGTCTGGACATGCTCTATCAAACAACTATTCTACTGAAATCCCCCAGGTGGTAAAAATATTGCACATTTTTCCCGATGACCGTTTACTTCTGAGGTCTGATATGCAGGGTAGAACAAAATGCATCGACTGTCCACATTCAAGGTACAACACATTCAGAAGAGTTGGACACAACAAATCTTCAGGTCTCAGGCAAGGTTACTCATCATCCCACTAGCATCCAGTAGTTCACTGAACCACCAAGTGTAACAACCACCTTGAGCATAAAAGTATAGAGTGGAGTGAACTTTGGGATGTAGGGTAGAGTTGAGTGTGAGTGCGGGAGGAGATCACAGAGAAAACCCCCACCCCCACAGTAATAAAACAGACATGGAGACATTTGAGATAGACTTTGTCACAGGGATAAACTTATCTGGAAGAGCCCACCTACTGTAACCCTATACATCCCCCCATCTGATATCGGTGTGTGACATGTTTTTGCTGTCGCTGACTCATAATGAACCTGAGAAAGTGCATTAAACAAAAGAGCGAGATGCGGAGGGAGAGAAAGAACATGAAACCAAGCATCTCTGTAAAACACCATTCCATGGAAAATAAAGTGTGTGCGTGTGTCTGCGCATGCGGGTGTTATTTTGGCACGCAAACAGCTGAGAACTGGTATAAGTGGAAATGATGGGTGGATGCAGGTCTGTGCTGGAGCTGATTCACATACAATCACACATGGGGAGACACCCGAGAACTGTATGTGCATGTTCCTTCCACTCTGATACTGGGAGACCAGGCCTGACTCTGGGTATGAGTGGGCTGTTATCACACATCAATGGTGTGTTTGCCATCTTCCCCCCAGAGATGGAGAGAAGGCCCATTCTCCAGTAGTGTTGTCCAGGGGACTCCCCTCTGTATGAATGTCTGTATCTGACAGCTGCATTTCAGCTCTAACACGTAAAGTGAGGTTTTTACAGTTAGCTCAACAAGGAGAGACTTACTGGTAAAAGACCCCCTTTGTGACATTAATAACCAGAACATGGACTGGTTGCCATAATTAAAGGGTTAATAACACCTCTGACACAAACAATATTCAGGCCAGCCAGTCACAGGAGGAACTTCCAGAGATCAGTCTGATTAGAAACTATAGGTCATGAGGCTACCACCACCAGTCATCCCACACAGCCTTTCATTCTGTTTTCTATCCTCTAGCCATACATCTGTGATTGTAAATGCATCTCTCACTTTTAATCTGTTACCACCAGGCTATGCCACAGATGACCTCAAGACTGTTTGTGCAAGATAGTAAAGAGAGGAAAAGTGGTGGCATCGGTTGTCCTGTCTGGTATCTAGAGGTTTCTACTGTAGTGATCTGGCTCCCTCTAAAGGGAGGAACAGTAAAACTATAAGTTGTTGCAAATAGAAAGTGTAACAGTTGATAGTTTGAGCATCTTTAGACCCTCTATATAGGAGCATCTATACAAAGCATGTACAAATAGATGTAAGCTATTAATTTGACCAGTAAAATTGAGTTACATGAAAAGCGCAAGTTTTCAGTAAATCATGAATCTAATCTGCATTTCCTGCAATGTAGGAAGATTCTCAGGAACAAGTGCGAAACATTGAATATCCTACATCTGTATAAACCACCTTTTCAAGAAAAGCCAATTGAATAGGAGCCATTACTTGTTTTTATACAAAACACTGAAATACCGAATATTTCAAAAATTTATTTTTAATGTTGAAAACATTACATTCCTATAAAGCCCCAAACTTCCCATCTTCCCCCCCTCCCTGTCCCAGATTCTCTCTAAAACATCAGTAGCATACTCAACTAGAGTATGGCACCCCCTACCCCAGGTATAGACAACTAGATACAGCTGCCGGATGATTTTTGTTGGAGCAGATGGTCGGGGGGGCTGAACATAATAAAGAACACTGCAAATTGACCACAACTAAGCTCAAAGAGATTGTATTTGAAAATAATTTCATACCTTGATTAGATTGACACGATAACATCTCTTATGATTTGTCAGAATATTTGGGAACAGATTTCTTAAATTACACTTTTTTTTTTGCAGGATTCTTGTGATTTTAGTCTTTTTTGACCAAAAACTGATTGCGGGACGTTTTTTGGGTGACCGACTCCTGCCCTACACTCATGCTCACACATTCAGGCACACACATTCAGACACAACACTAAATTAGGTTAATTTAACATTACAATTCTCATAATTATACTCTCTCAGTAATGCTATTCAACAGTTCGTTATGTACACACTGGTAATGTCTCAAAGGCTACCCTATTCCCAAAATAGTGCACTAGTCTTGACCAAAGCCCTAGAGTATGTAGCCAACCTTTAAAACCTCATTGGCCAGTTTCTTAAACCCAGATCAAGTCGAATCCTGGAGTAAAAAAAGCATGCTTAATGAACAATCTCTTTTGAAAGTGCTTTTTATTCAGAAATAGGAATAAGGTCTGAGAAACTAGGACCAAAACTAGTACAATATATATTGAATAGAGCAGCATGAGACATCCATAGTCAGTTGGCAGATTCTGAAATTGCACACAATTCCCTCCCTATACAGTGCACTACTTTTGGCTAGAGCCTTATGCACTATATAGGAAATATGTCATTTCAGACACAGACACATCTGTTTGTTAGTCACAATCAGATTGACCACAAAATTCCCCTTGGTCATTTCACCAGTCTCCCTCTACACTGTCAGTCCAGTGGATTTTGCTGGGAGTGTTGTGTCCACATGGAGTGGGTTTTATGGCTGTGTGAGCGACCCCTGCTATCCTGAGTGCCGCTGGGTTGAGTCCTATGGCTTTGGATTCCCTCGTTATTACTGGACGAGAGAGGGAGGGTTTGGCATGAGGTGTGTGTGTGTGCAGAAGGCAGAGGAGAGACATTGGGGATACAGTTCCACAGATATAGATGCCATTAGGTTCAAGTGTTCTAGTGTGGAGGGAAACAGTTTGTAGAGGAAACCACTTCCTGCTGCTGGAGTCATTTCCTGTCCCATTCTGGGAGGCCATGAGACTTGGAGCGGGAGTGTGGGAGGGGGTTTATCCTCCAGCTCCTCCTACCATGGCTCAACCCTCTCTCTCGATCCCTGGGTGAGAGCTTCTCCTTTCCCTCGTCTCTCATCTATCCCTCTCTTTTGTCCTCCACAAGGGATGGGACAGGTCTCTCCTCTCTTCCATCCCTCTCTCCTGTCCTCCTTTAGGAGTGTGGCAGGTTCAAGCGGTCCTCTATCAGTGTGTTGTCAGGGCCCTGTGACTCCACACACTGCCGGATGGTTGCTATGACACCAGACAGACGTCTGTCCAGGGCGGCCAGGTGAGGCTCGGCCAGGACGGGGTTGATGGGGTCAAAGGTCAGGGCCTGCCTCATGGCTGAACTCAGAGCCCCTGCCCTCAGTAGGTTCAACCTATTCCACGTAGACATACGCACCCTGACAGATGGCGGGAGAGAGAGGTGCAAGAATGTAGAGAAAAAAAACAGCTCATAAACACACTGCAGAAAGGAGAAATGGTTCATGATTACTGACAAATGTTGGTATTTTCTGTGTGTGTGTGTAAACTCACATGCAACATTGATACAGAGAGGCCAAAATGCTTCTTTCGTCCAGAGCTGCATTCCCAAAACTACAAAACAAGAAAAAAAACACAGTAAGATTGGTTAGACACTACAGATGTGCATCTCTACCTTTCAGATGTGCATCTCTACCTTTAAGACGATTCGATAAGTATCTAGATACATGGGCTCCGGTACAGGAACGATAAATTTTGGTTTGAAATGATTCGGTAAGATTTGGTTTGATTAGAGGAACGAATCAATGTGATTCAGTTCAATGCGATTCAATGCATTTGTTGCATAAAAACATTAATTTCCCATTCTAAATTCAAATCTGTTGCTGATTAACCTTATGAGCTGGGCCTCTCTGAGCTGAACTTCTGTGTGTGTGTGTAAATTATATATATGTCTATGTTATATATAGGCACCTGAGTTGAGCCATAAGGGAAACTTGGCATCTACACCACCCCACTTTCAGTTAGAGGAGGACAAAGTTAGCTTTTTATCCACCCACCCATTTAAAAAATCTGAAATCACCAACAACCACTAATTCATTTGTCATTTTTGCAGATGAAATGTGTTAGAGCTAGTAATGTATAAATACTTATCTTTAACAATTAGCTATGACATAGCCAATGAATATATAGCGCAACTTTGGATTTCATCCCAGTCTCAAATCTAATGGCAGCCTGTTCAGAAATTGACACAGTGAGCTTCTCTTCTTCTCCCACGTTGACTATGCAGTGCGGGGAGCAAAAGTGATTGCTGTATTCGTTATTAAATTATCAACTTAACCAGTGCTTAATTAGGACATCGGGAGGTGCAGGAACAAAAACTGGGCGCGAGAAGGGGGGGGGGGTGACCTGGGGAGCTCTGAGGTACCGGAACGCATTAAAAGAAGCATTGCATGCATATCATCACATTTACGTAGTGGCAGAGTAGTAGAGTAGAAGCGCTTACAGAAGTTGCACACACAAGGGAAAATGTTAGTAGCCTACAGACCATGAAAAATGTAGCCTTATACAAACCTATTTCATGCAATTCTCTGTCATTTTACATGACTGGAGACGTTACTAGAATCTTTAATACCACACAAATGATCGAAATGACACTGACAAACTGAGAGCGATAAAAATGACCGTGTCTTGAATCCATCAATATCCTTGGCCTAGGTGTGTGGAGACATATAGGAAGCTACAATATGAGGAGGAAATGATTGTCCTAAAAATGCCTTCCAGTTTCACCGATTCCCCAAATGATGCGCAGCTCACTCGCCGGTGATGCCAAAAGCCTGTTTTACTTTGTAAAACAATATTTGGAAGTTGATGAGATATTATGGTAGCCTACAACAGATAAATTATAGTCTTCTCTTTTCAGCAGGAGCCATTTGCTTTCCAACCTGTGATTTCCTTGATAGTATTTGAAATATTGGGAAAGGTTTGTTGTCTGCATGCTGTTCACTGACAGATTTTCAGCACATTCCCAACTGTAGGCTAGGTTGGTAGGCTATGCCTTGTTATTGGGCATTTTCATGGTGTAGTAGGCTATTCTGAATTTTTTTTAAATTTTATGAACAGATGTAACCAATGTGAAATGGCTAGCTAGTTAGCGGGGTGCGCGCTAATAGCGTTTCAATCGGTGACGTCACTCGCTCTGAGACCTTGGAGTAGTTGTACCCCTTGCTCTGCAAGGGCTTTTGTGGTGCGATGGGTAACGATGCTTCGAGGGTGGCTGTTGTCGATGTGTGCAGAGGGTCCCTGGTTCAAGCCCAGGTAGGGGCGAGGAGAGGGAAAGATGCTATACTGTTACATTGATGCTATTCCAACTAAACTACTGAAAGAGCTGCTTCCTGTGCTTGGCCCTCCTATGTTGAACATAATAAACGTCTCTCTATCCACCGGATGTGTACCAAACTCACTAAAAGTGGCAGTAATAAAGCCTCTCTTGAAAAAGCCAAACCTTGACCCAGAAAATATAAAAAAAACTATTGGCCTATATCGAATCTTCCATTCCTCTCAAAAATTTTAGAAAAGGCGACTTACTGCAACTTACTGCCTTCCTGAAGACAAACAATGTATACGAAATGCTTTAGTCTGGTTTTAGACCCCACCATAGCACTGAGACGGCACTTGTGAAGGTGGTAAATGACATTTTAATGGCATCGGACCGAGGCTCTGCATCTGTCCTTGTGCTCCTAGACCTTAGTGCTGCTTTTGATACCATCGATCACCACATTCTTTTGGAGAGATTGGAAACCCAAATTGGTCTACACGGATTGGTTCTGGCCTGGTTTAGATCTTATCTGTCGGAAAGATATCAGTTTGTCTCTGTGAATGGTTTGTCCTCTGACAAATCAACTGTAAATTTCGGTGTTCCTCAAGGTTCCGTTTTGGGACCACTATTGTTTTCACTATATATTTTACCTCTTGGGGATGTTATTCGAAAACATAATGTTAACTTTCACTGCTATGGGGATGACACACAGCTGTACATTTCAATGAAACATGGTGAAGCCCCAAAATTGCCCTCGCTAGAAGCATGCGTTTCAGACATAAGGAAGTGGATGGCTGCAAACTTTCTACTATTAAACTTGGACAAAACAGAGATGCTTGTTCTAGGTCCCAAGAAACAAAGAGATCTTCTGTTGAATCTGACAATTAATCTTAATGGTTGTACAGTCGTCTCAAATAAAACTGAAGGACCTCGGCGTTACTCTGGACCCTGATCTCTCTTTTGAAGAACATATCAAGACCATTTCAAGGACAGCTTTTTTCCATCTACGTAGCATTGCAAAAATCAGAAACTTTCTGTCCAAAAATGATGCAGAAAAATGTATCCATGCTTTTGTCACTTCTAGGTTAGACTACTGCAATGCTCTACTTTCCGGCTACCCGGATAAAGCACTAAATAAACTTCAGTTGGTGCTAAATACGGCTGCTAGAATCCTGACTAGAACCAAAAAATTTTATCATATTACTCCAGTACTAGCCTCTCTACACTGGCTTCCTGTCAAAGCAAGGGCTGATTTCAAGGTTTTACTGCTAACCTACAAAGCATTACATGGGCTTGCTCCTACCTATCTCTCTGATTTGGTCCTGCCGTACATACCTACACGTACGCTACGGTCACAAGACGCAGGCCTCCTAATTGTCCCTAGAATTTCTAAGCAAACAGCTGGAGGCAGGGCTTTCTCCTATAGAGCTCCATTTTTATGGAACGGTCTGCCTACCCATGTCAGAGACGCAAACTCAGTCTCAACCTTTAGGTCTTTACTGAAGACTCATCTCTTCAGTGGGTCATATGATTGAGTGTAGTCTGGCCCAGGAGTGGGAGGGTGAACTTGGATGGGGCCACAGTGTCTCCTGAACCCTCCTGTCTCAGCCTCCAGTATTTATGCTGCAGTAGTTTGTGTCGGGGGGCTAGGGTCAGTTTGTTATATCTGGAGTACTTCTCCTGTCCTATTCGGTGTCCTGTGTGAATCTAAGTGTGCGTTCTCTAATTCTCTCCTCTCTTTCTTTCTCTCTCTCTCGGAGGACCTGAGCCCTAGGACCATGCCCCAGGACTACCTGACATGATGACTCCTTGCTGTCCCCAGTCCATCTGACCGTGCTGCTGCTCCAGTTTCAACTGTTCTGCCTTATTATTATACGACCATGCTGGTCATTTATGAACATTTGAGCATCTTGGCCATGTTCTGTTATAATCTCCACCCGGCACAGCCAGAAGAGGACTGGCCACCCCACATAGCCTGGTTCCTCTCTAGGTTTCTTCCTAGGTTTTGGCCTTTCTAGGGAGTTTTTCCTAGCCACCGTGCTTCTACACCTGCATTGCTTGCTGTTTGGGGTTTTAGGCTGGGTTTCTGTACAGCACTTTGAGATATCAGCTTGAGATATAAGGGCTATATAAATAAATTTGATTTGATTTTTGATGCTGTTGACCCGGATCACTCTAAACTTCACATTTTAGAGTGGCCTTTTATTGTCCCCCAGCACAAGTTGCCCCTGCGTAATGATCATGCTGTTTAATCAGCTTCTTTATATGCCATACCTGGCAGGTGGATGGATTGTCTTAGCAAAGGAGAAATGTTGGGTTGGGTTAAATGTGGAAGACACATTTCAGTTGGACAACTGACTAGGTATCCCCTTTTCCTAGTTGAAAAGTTGCTAATTAGTTAAAATGCTAAAGTTTTCTGATGAGATGCAAACACACAACCTTTGGGTTAATAGATGTTCGCGTTATATGCCAACCCACCTTATCAGTGAATCGTTATATCCCTATTAAACACCGGCATACACAATGTCATAACACACACAGCTCAGCAGTTTAATCAACAGGATCAGAGGGAAAAGAGTAGGGGTGTAATGGTACACATTCATACTGAACCGTTTGGTCCTCTCACTGTCAATTGCGTTTATTTTCAGCAAACTTAACATGTGTAAATATTTGAACATAAGATTCAACTGCAGACAAACTGAACAAGTTCCACAGACATGTGACTAACAGAAATTGAATGTGTCCCTGAAAAGGGGAGGGAGCCAAAATCATAAGTAACCGTCAGTATCTGGTGTGGCCAACAGCTGCATTAAGTACTGCAGTGCATCTCCTCCTCATGGACTGCACCAGATTTGCCAGTTCTTGCTGTGAGATGTTACCCCACTCTTCCACCAAGGCACCTGCAAGTTCCCGGACATTTCTGGGGGGAATGGCCCTAGCCCTCAGATCCAACAGGTTCCAGATATGCTCAATAGGATTGAGATCCGGGATCTTCGCTGGCCATGGCAGAACACTGACATTCCTGTCTTGCAGGAACTCACGCACAGAACGAGCAGTATGGTTGGTGGCATTGTCATGCTGGAGGGTCATGTCAGGATGAGCCTGCGGGAAGGGAACCACATGAGGGAGGAGGATGTCTTCCCTGTAACGCACAGCGTTGAGATTGCCTGCAATGACAACAAGCTCAGTCCGAAGATGCTGTGACACACCACCCCAGACCATGACGGACCCTCCACCTCCAAATCGATCCCGCTCCAGAGTACAGGCCTCGGTGTAACGCTCATTCCATCGACGATAAACACGAATCCAACCATCACGCCTGGTGAGACAAAACCGCAACTCGTCAGTGAAGAGCACTTTTTGCCAGTCCTGTCTGGTCCAGCGACGGTGGATGTGTGCCCATAGGTGACGATGTTGCTGGTGATGTCTTGTGAGGACCTGCCTTACAACAGGCCTACAAGCCCTCAGTCCAGCCTCTCTCAGCCTACTGCAGACAGTCTGGGCACTGATGGAGGGATTGTGCGTTCCAGGTGTAACTCGGGCAGTTGTTGCCGTCCTGTACCTGTCCCGCAGGTGTTATGTTGGGATGCACTGATCCTGTGCAGGTGTTGTTACACGTGGTCTGTCACTGCGAGGACGATCAGCTGTCCGTCCTGTCTCCCAGTAGCGCTGTCTTAGGCATCTCACAGTACGGACATAGCAATTTATTGCCCTGGCCACATCTGCAGTCCTCATGCCTCCTTGCAGCATGTCTAAGACACATTCACGCAGATGAGCAGGGACCCTGGGCATCTTTCTTTTGGTGTTTTTCAGTCAGTAGAAAGGCCTCTTTAGTGTCCATAACTGTGACCTTAATTGCCTACCATCTGTAAGCTGTTAGTGTCTTAACGACCATTCCATAGGTGCATGTTAATTAATTGTTTATGGTTCATTGAACAAGCATGATAAACAGTGTTTAAACGCTTTACAATGAAGATATGTGAAATTATTTAGATTGTTACGAATTCATTGAAAGACAGGGTCCTGAAAAAGAGACGCTTCTTTTTTCACTGAGTTTATTCACAAAACAAAAACACTCGGCCTACAGGCCATGTGGACGCTGCGTTGTAGGCCATGTGGACGCTGCGTTGTAGGCCATGGGGACGCTGCGTTGTAGGCCATGGGGACGCTGCGTTGTAGGCCATGGGGACGCTGCGTTGTAGGCCATGTGGACGCTGCGTTGTAGGCCATGTGGACGCTGCGTTGTAGGCCATGTGGACGCTGCGTTGTAGGCCATGTGGACGCTGCGTTGTAGGCCATGTGGACGCTGCGTTGTAGGCCACGTGGACGCTGCGTTGTAGGCCATGTGGACGCTGCGTTGTAGGCCACGTGGACGCTGCGTTGTAGGCCATGTGAACGCTGCGTTGTAGGCCACGGGAACGCTGCGTTGTAGGCCACGGGAACGCTGCGTTGTAGGCCACGGGAACGCTGCGTTGTAGGCCACGGGAACGCTGCGTTGTAGGCCACGGGAACGCTGCGTTGTAGGCCACGGGAACGCTGCGTTGTAGGCCACGGGAACGCTGCGTTGTAGGCCACGGAACGCTGCGTTGTAGGCCACGGAACGCTGCGTTGTAGGCCACGGGAACGCTGCGTTGTAGGCCACGGGAACGCTGCGTTGTAGGCCACGGGAACGCTGCGTTGTAGGCCACGGGAACGCTGCGTTGTAGGCCACGGGAACGCTGCGTTGTAGGCCACGGGAACGCTGCGTTGTAGGCCACGGAACGCTGCGTTGTAGGCCACGGGAACGCTGCGTTGTAGGCCACGGGACGCTGCGTTGTAGGCCACGGGAACGCTGCGTTGTAGGCCACGGGAACGCTGCGTTGTAGGCCACGGGAACGCTGCGTTGTAGGCCACGGAACGCTGCGTTGTAGGCCATGGGAACGCTGCGTTGTAGGCCATGGGAACGCTGCGTTGTAGACCATGGGAACGCTGCGTTGTAGGCCATGTGAACGCTGCGTTGTAGGCCATGGGAACGCTGCGTTGTAGGCCATGTGAACGCTGCGTTGTAGGCCATGTGAACGCTGCGTTGTAGGCCATGGGAACGCTGCGTTGTAGGCCTATGCCTCAAGTAAATCTGACTATTCTGTTAAAACAACTTGAGCCCATGCGCACATTGTAATCAAAAATGTAATTCTTAATTGCCGAACTTCGAACTGTTTTAAACTTTCGTGAGGCGCAGCCGGGAACTAGTTCTGTACGATGGCGAGTGGAGGAGTCGATAAACCAGAATTAGAGGATCCTCCATCATTTAAATCTCCAGTATAGGAACATGTTTGGCTTCCCAGAAGATTACAATGGCGATGGACAGTTAAAAATAAAACGTTAACAGTATGTCACCACGCCACAAGTGTGCAATGCTGTCAAGGCAAAGGGTGGCTACTTTGAAGAATCTCAAAATATATTTTGATTTGTTTAACACTTTTTTCATTACTACATGATTCCATATGTGTTATTTAATAGTTTTGATGTCTTCCATATTATTATACAATGATTTATAAGCCAGGCACATTTAAAAGTTAGGCTATCGATTATAGTCTTAAGTTTGTTTGCTCTATCCAATTAGGCTAAGCCCAATTCACATGGTACTAGAGAACATGGGTTATGTAATTATTACCCCAGAATGTCTTATTCTAGAGGATGATTTGGATGGGAACCCCCCCCCCCTGTAATTCTTTGTTTTTTCCCTTTAAATTGACAGAAGTTTGGTGGTTATTTTCTTGGCGTGCAGATATTTCAAGTACAGGCGATAACAGGGCGACACTGATAACTCGAGCTTGGTTCCCTAAAACCAAACCTCTTTGGTATAGTGTCGCCATAATATTTGAATTGAGTGTTATGAGAATCATTCGTATGTTTTAGTGATCCGCAGTAAGACGTCCTAAATACCCCCCAGTCTTCAGAGGTGAGCTAAACAGTGCCCTTGCACTTGAGATGCGTTTTTTAAGGCTATGGATGTGAAAGTTAACTTCACATCGGTCAGGTATATGCTGCTTTGCGATCTATTAACAGCAAGGGTTACATTAAATAGGCTCAATATTTTTTACAGGTGCATATGGCAATATTCTATTCATACGCACAAAACAAATGAACAAAAGCTTTCACTTTGAAAGTTGATAAAAGACCTTCATATATATTCTATACGCAGCACTTCGTTCAATTTATCAAATCAGTTGTTTTCTTGCTCAAACCGTAAGCAACACCTGTCAAACTGACATTTCTCTCAAAACACAGGGATGTCGATTTGCACGGGACTAGTATTATCAGAGGACCTTTGCGTTCGCCAAAAAAACAGTAGGTTATTCTGACTGGAATTGTTACTCTCCAGCCATGTACAAATAACTGACAGATGCGGACAGGACTAAAATCACAGATGTGGTGTTTTGTGCACATAATTACATTACCCGATCTCCCCCAGTAAAACTAACCCCGTCTGAATAGGGCTTAAAGCAAGGGCTGTTTCCTCGTCTCTGCTGCTGCTGCCTCCGCCGCATTGTTCTCAATCCCAATATGCTGGTTCATTTAGCTATTATGCAGATAGCAACATAGGGAAAGGCACAAATTCTACAGCTCACTAAATATTGTTTTGGAACCGCAGACAGCGACCATACCCAAAGCGGGAGAAAGTGCATTTGTTATAAAATAATACTAGATTTATTAGTGTTGCACCATTATTTTTTAAATACATAATATAACCATATAAAATGTCAGTATCAGAGGTCTTAGAGTGATGGACTGTGCCATCCCTGTAGCCTCCACAATGGATTAGTCCACTGTGACAGGCATGAATCCGACAGGTGTCTTGGGAACCATAAAAAACAATCGACCAGTCAACAAAGGGGTCAGCCCTACGCTCTTTATAAGCGAACCAAAGCAGGAAGTTTTCAACCAATGCATCCTCTGTTTCACTTAACAGTGACAGCCCATCACATTACCCCACAGTGGGAGATGTACCATGCTAAAGACATGCCCCCTTTATGAGAGTCACAAATGCGCATCTGGCACTGAAGGAGGCAGTGTCATGGTTAGTTCGTAACAAAGTGAGAATTTACCATGACTGGGAAAAATCCACTTGAACGGCTCTCAAACTGGTAATTACTTGTGGGAAACTTGTCCATCACCAACTTCTCCCATATGGTTACCTCTGTCACCTACTTAAGAAATGACCTCTATAACAGCATTTTCAGCAGTTAAATTTAACAAAACATTATTTATAAAAAGCAACCTATTAAATGTGTTTTTTGAACTCTGTTTCCAAGCATAATCGCTGCACTTTTAGTTTATGGTTGACACAGCTTGTTGAACATTAGCCAATCAACGGTTCTCAACGAGTTCAAATCACATGAATGCATACAGCTGGTATTATGACTTCACAACTGGTTAATTCCCACCACCAACATGCAGCATCAGAGTGGAAACTTGAGGAGTCAATCAAAGCAATCCGGTCACAAGAGACAATGCAGGGAACATTGTGAATGTTGAACATTGTTAATTTTCGCTGTACCGAACCGTAACCACAATACGTACCAAACCGTGGGTTTGGTGAACCGTTACATCGCTAGAAAAGAGGAGTGATGTGTGGGATGTAGAGATGGAGACAGAGAGAGGTGAAGGAGAGGTCATCTTAGTCTTTTCTAGAGTACCTAAATGTGTTTATACCGTTCACGTGCTAACATTAGCTACAATAAGTAGAGTGTGTATGTGTTCCACCTCTTTGCATTATCCAGCAGAATGAGCATGCTGGCTCCTCCATCGTCTTGGAAACTCTCATAATGATGTCGGTCTGCGTTGCCGATGAGGTAATCAAAGATGGCCGTGTCGATGACGTCCAGCAGTCTCGGACCAGCGTCGTACGGAGGCATCTTCTTTACCGCATCACAGTAGCTCTCATCATACTCCCACCTACACACACGCACAAAATGAATACTCAAGCACACACAGTTAACATATACACAGACAAATCGTTAATACACACACCTGGCCAGTTTGCCCTCCCTGTAAGTGCGTCCCCAGGGGTGTCTATGTTTCTGGAGCGGCCAGACATCTGGCAGCCAGAGAGTTAACGATCCCTCCATGTTCTCTCCCTCCGCACATGCGGGCTCACTCTCTCTACAGTAGTAACACTTCCCATAGAAACAACTATTATTACCTAGAGAGAGAGAGAGGTTAACCATTTCCATTTAGAGAGATCCAGCCCACTGCTGCTTGAACCCAGACACAAAACATTATCTTATCAACGTTTAAGGAGTGGCATACCTAGACGCAAACATATTATGGGTGGGACCGAACAGAGCCCTGTTGTGTGTGTGTGCTAGCATCTCACCCTGCATTAGAAAGGTACTGAGTAGCTGGTCCGTGGCGACAGGTTTGATCTCAGTCCTCAGGTTAACAAACCTCCCTACCACTAGGGGTGCTCTCCTGAAGCCCAGGATCCTACAGCAGACACAGGACAGACACAACTAACACCAGTAATCAGATTCCCAATCCCGAATGTAAAATGTATATATTTATGCATAAGACCGATACGCATGTACACGTACCTGTCCAGGTGAAAAGCTGCCACCTCTGCATTGTGTCTGTCATAACCTGCATATGGCTCTCCTTCTACCATATAGTCTCTACTATACCTAGAAAAAGAGGGAGGAAGGGAGATGGAGGGAGTGATGGAGAGAGTTATCCTCTTACATAAACCAGAGTAAAAGCACAGTGCCTATTCTTACATAAAACCAGACAACAGACAGACAGAAGTCAGAGTGAAACAAGGACACTCAGTTCCTGAGGACTGTTCAGCAGCACAGAACCAAAGAATAGAGAGTGCATGTGTGTTTTCTCGCTCTCACCTCTTGGGTTTGAAGACCACTTTCTGCCCCCCGTCCAGTACTAGTAGAGCTTTGAGCTGGGTGCCCTTGTAGCCCACGTCTGCTCGCTCCACCCTGGCAGTGCCCAGCGCGGTGAGGACAGCTGCCAGCTCGGGGGTCTCCTCAGGGTACACCTCCCTTGGGCCCACCCACTGGCCTGCCACCTCCCATGGAGACTGGAGAGTGTGTGTTAAACGGGCACCGCGGGAGAGAGACAGGCCTGCCTCCATCTGATAATACACATGGATAGAAACGTTCATTCATAGCCTACACGCAGGCACCAGCTACAATACATACACACTGACACAAAAACACAACCCTACCTTGCGGAAGGCTCTGAGGTCTCGTCGGCTGGCTGCGGACCCCTCTCCTCCGTCCAGCAGAAAAAGTTTGGCAAGCCCCAACAGGAGTAGCACAGCAACCAGTACAACCACACGCTGCTTCAACTTCATCTCCTCTGCAACCTCAGACACCACCCCTGACCTGTGAGTCCCCCTCTTCCCCACCTCACCCCTAGAACATGGCACCTGCCTCCCCTCTAGTCGCTTCCCCCTCCCAGCTCCAACAAACACCCTTCTGAAGGGCAGGAGGTGTGGATCTCTGTCTCACCACAAGACCCACAGCTAGACCAGGCCCCTACTGTACCAGCAACCAGCCTGTTGGAGGTCAGAGAGGACATTAGTGATGAAAAACAATTAGATATAAAAACTTAAACTTGTTGACAAACAGAAAAAGCAGGAGCCAAGATGCTGGACAGGCTGGTACATGATTGACAGGAGCATAATGAAAAACTAATGTATAATTACTGGGCTCAATTCGTAACAGATTACAACTCTAATCTGTGTCATCGGAGCTGAGAGAGACACCCATAGGGAGCCAAACTTGACTGATTCCTGGATCCACACCCGGGGTTTTAAACAATCACTTTACTGACAACATAACACCCTGCCTAACCCACTGGCTGTTCTCCCACCAGTTACAGGATCCATCTAGCCTATCACTCCCTGTCTTTCAAAACAACATTTTATGTTTTGATATCGGATAACACCTTGCTTTGGGCTGTCAGACAGTGACCCTCGTCTATCTGGCTCCACAGCTCCAGGCAAACTGTAATATTAGCCTGTCCTCTCCCCCAACAGAGGAGAGTTGAGTTGGGGTAAAAGAATCAGGACAGGACATGAATTCTCCAAAGCAGGGTTCCTCTCATACAGACCCACGTCAGTTGAGATGGATGTATTGATCGGTTGGTAATGGTCAGGACAAAGATATTGATCAGATTGTCCATAGATGGGGGTTGTTGTGCTATTTGGGGCAGATAAGCAAACTGCCTGCAACATATCAAATGAGCCTGCATAACAATGGAGATACCATATTCAGTAAGATGATGATGTAACTGTATCCAACTATCTAAGCTCTCCATAACTCAACAACGACAGATGGCCCTATCTAATGTGAGCAACTTGTCCTTGCCAGAGTTATGTATTTATTCTAAATGTATGGCTCTGGTCCTTGCCGTATGTCAAAGTGCCACTGTCAATGTCACAGAATCATCATAGCTAACAACAACTTTCCAGTCAGCTGGAGGATACAATTGCCACCATCAAAAACAGCAATTATGTTTCCACTCAAATTAAAGGGCTGTCATTTGAAAGGTTATTTAGGGAGCCCAAAATATACATGAAACGGACTTCAGAATTAATTTGAAAAAATACACACTATACCAGAAAGTGTATGTACTAGGTAGTTAACTGAGTACAACCCGTGAATTAGCCGGCTAAGTTAAACATATAACCAACCCGTGTCTAGCAGTGCCGGTGGCCACGCAGGCAGGAATGACTCGAGTTGCATTCCACACAATCGGTAATTCATGGGACCAACTACATACACTTCCCACTACTGCGGAAACTCTACGCTAACAGTAGTTGGCTAGCTAGTTGTTTGAAAATCGCAAAGGCCCACACGGTTAGTTTGGCATTTAGCAAACGCTTTGTTGATTTTAGAATACATCTGCATCGACAGCTGCTAACGGTACCGTATAGTCCGTTTTGCTTTCGTTCGTCCAGCAATGCAGTACTGGTTAGCTAGCCGGCTAGCCGGGTGGTTACCTAGCTGGGTGGTTACCTAGCTGGGTGGTTAGCTAGCCGGGTGGTTACCTAGCTGGGTGGTTAGCTAGCCTGGTGGTTACCTAGCTGGGTGGTTACCTAGCTGGGTGGTTACCTAGCTGGGTGGTTACCTAGCTGGGTGATTAGCTAGCCGGGTGGTTACCTAGCTGGGTGGTTAGCTAGCCGGTTAGCTGGGTGATTAGCTAACCAACTAGCAAAGAAACGGTTAGTTATCTAAGTTCGTTAGTTAGCTGCTACTTAGAAGTACAACCTGTCTAGTTAGTAGCTAACGTACTGATAGCTGACGAATTGCATCGATATTTTCCATAGCAAAACTTGCGTTGAAAGCTGACAAGCGTGTGCTAACTAGCGAGCAAGCTAACAGACATTATCAAACATTCTATGAATGTGATTAAAAGGCTACTGATTACTTTACTGTTAGCTTGCCAACACCGTTGATTGCAAAGAAATAGCTAACGTTACCTCACAACAGCCATCGTATTAGCAAGTCTGATCAAATAACTTACCTTTGCGATTACGGCTACTAGGTGTTAAACGAGATCAATGCAACGATCAATGTGTTTTGTGTGAAATTGTGTATTATTCATCGATAGGCTGTCAAAAAAAATCCGCGTTTCGTCAGCAACACTTAAACAGTTGTTCCGGGTCACGGAATTTTTCCAAATAAAAGTCCCCCACTTAATAGTGGAAAAGTGTCAATAACTTGTATTTATTCATGATATATGACACATATTTGTCTAAACATAAACCAATGATTCATATTTAAGTTACATTTGCATAAAATGTGGGCTTTAAAACATGTCCCAAAGTCAGACAAATGTCCTCATTGCGAATCACTGTATACAGTAGAGGCTGCCGAGGGGAAGACCGCTCATAATAATGTCTGGAACGGAGCCAATTGAATGGCATAAAACCATGTGTTTGATCTATTTGATACCATTCCACTCCAGCCATTACCACGAACTCGTCCTCCCCAATTAAAGTGCCACCTACCTCCTGTGATGGAATACATATTGGCGTATAGAGCAAAAACTATTCTGTCTGGTGCAGTACAAGTATTGTAGGGAATACTTAGTAGGGTAATAGTAGAAAGGTGTCATTAACCTGTATTTAACAATGATTCGCATTTGTTTATATTTAAGTGACATTTGCATTAAATGTGGGTTTTAAAACATGTTCCAAGGTCAAATAAATGCCACCAATGCAATACACTAACTATAGTATGAATTACATATTGGCTTATAGAGAGAAAACTATTCTAGGTGCCAAAGTAAAATTGGGTTTGAGATTACTCACTAGGGTCTATTGAATATATATATATATATATATATATATATATATATATATATATATATGATGTATGGATGGGGCCACAGTGTCTCCTGACCCCTCCTGTCTCAGCCTCCAGTATTTATGCTGCAGTAGTTTATGTGTCGGGGGGATAGGGTCAGTTTGTTATATCTGGAGTACTTCTCCTGTCCTATTCGGTGTCCTGTGTGAATCTAAGTGTGCGTTCTCTAATTCTCTCCTTCACTCTTTCTTTCTCTCTCTTGGAGGACCTGAGCCCTAGGACCATGCCCCAGGACTACCTGACATGATGACTCCTTGCTGTCCCCAGTCCACCTGGCCGTGCTGCTGCTCCAGTTTCAACTGTTCTGCCTTATTATTTTTCGACCATGCTGGTCATTTATGAACATTTGAACATCTTGGCCATGTTCTGTTATAATCTCCACCTGGCACAGCCAGAAGAGGACTGGCCACCCCACATATGCTCTCTCTAATTCTCTCTTTCTTTCTCTCTCTCGGAGGACCTGAGCCCTAGGACCACGCCCCAGGACTACCTGACATGATGACTCCTTGCTGTCCCCAGTCCACCTGACCGTGCTGCTGCTCCAGTTTCAACTGTTCTGCCTTATTATTATTCGACCATGCTGGTCATTTATGAACATTTGAACATCTTGGCCATGTTCTGTTATAATCTCCACCCGACACAGCCAGAAGAGGACTGGCCACCCCACATAGCCTGGTTCCTCTCTAGGTTTCTTCCTAGGTTTTGGCCTTTCTAGGGAGTTTTTCCTAGCCACCGTGCTTCTACACCTGCATTGCTTGCTGTTTGGGGTTTTAGGCTGGGTTTCTGTACAGCACTTTGAGATATCAGCTGATGTACAAAGGGCTATATAAATAAATTTGATTTGATTTGATTTGACACCGTCCAACAGGTCAACAACCCTGAGCACACAGCCAAGACAACGCAGGAATGGCTTCGGGACAAGTCTCAATGTCCTTGAGTGGCCCAGCCAGAGCCCGGACTCGAACCCGATCTAACATCTCTGGAGAGACCTAAAAATAGCTGCGCAGCGACGCTCCCCATCCAAACTGACAGAGCTTGAGAGGATGTGCAGAGAATGGGAGAATCCCCCCAAATACAGATGTGCCAAACTTGTAGCGTCATACCCAAGAAGCCTCAAGGCAGTAATCAATGGCAAAGGTGCTTCAACAAAGTACTTTGTAAAGGGTCTGAATACATATGTAAATGTCATTTCAGTTTTTTTGTTTATTGCTAAAATGTCTTAAAACCTGTTTTTGCTTTGCCATTATGGGATATTGTGTGTAGATTGATGAGGGGAAAAAAATATTTTATCAATTTTAGAACAAGGCTGTAACGTAACAAAATGTGGAAAAAGTCTAGGGGTCTGAATACTTTCCAAATGCACTGTATTGGCCTACAGTTTATTGAATTGGGAACAATACAAAGGGTGGAGTAGAAAGTGTAGCTGGGCATTTAAACCTCAGTCCCCCATGAAATAATATAGATTCTACAGACCCTACTGGGTGTTACCAACCCCACTTTTACCTCGGCACATAGAATAGTTCTCTCTCTATTAGTCAATATTCAAATTTATAGGCTGACAGTGTTGCATTGGAACAAATGGAATGGGTGGAGTAGAAAGTGTTGCTATGTATTCCATTTACAATGATTCACATTGTGGCCAATGGAATTGGTGGAGTTAAAGGCCAGCAACACTCCATTATTCAGAGCCCCTTGATATATATATAATTTCTACAGACCCTGCTGAGTTTTCCCTACAATACGTTTACTGCAGCACCCAGAATAGTTTTTGCTCTACAAACCAATATTCCATATACAATGATTCACACAGTTAATATAAGGATATCAGTCGATTTAAATAAATAAATTAGGCCCTAATCTATGGATTACAAATGTCTGGGCAGGGGCATAGCCATAGGCCCTCCCACCTGGGTGCCAGGCGCACCCACTGGGGAGCCAGGCCCAGCCAATCAGAATGAGTTTTCCCCCACAAAAGGGATTGATTAAACAGAAATACTCATCAGTTGTCTGAGTGGCTGGTCTCTGACGATGCCGCACTTTTAGTAGCCACACGTGAAGGTATCGGATGTGGAGGTCCTGGGCTGGTGTGGTAATACGTAGTCTGTAAAAAGCTTTTTGTGTGTATGGAACATTTATGGGATCTTTATTTTAGCTCATGAAATATGGGACCACCACTTTTTTCAGTACAGATTCTACAGACCCTACTGCAGGGCTCTCCAACTCTGTTCCTGGAGAGCTACAGTTCTGTAGGTTTTTACTCCAACCCTAATCTAGCACACCTGATTCTAATAATTACCTGGTTCATAAACTGAATCAGTTTTGTTACAACTCGGGTTGGAGTGAAAACCTACAGAAGGGTAGCTTTCCAGGAACAGGGTTGGAGAGTCCTACTGAATATTATCAATCCCACTTTTACATAGTATTTATACGGCACATTTCAGACATGGAATGCAACACAATGAGCTTCACAGGGGGAAAAAAACAAATACAAACTGAAATATTATACAGCAAACATGAGGATAAAAAAACTAAAGAATAACAAAAACTGAACCACTAAAAAGCACCCCAAGGAAAAACAAAGCTATAAAAGGTGTGCTTTAAGATCTCTTAAATATGTCCAAAGTTTCAGCCCCCTTCAGGTTTGCAGGGAGGCTATTTCAGAGGCTTCTACTTATCTAAAAACCAACAGAAGTATCTTAAAATGAATTCTAAAATGCACAGGCAGCCAGTGAAAACCTTCAAACTGATGCAATGTGTGCTCCCAGTCTGGTCTTGGTCAGTACCCATGCTGTAGCATTCTGGATGTTTTGCAATTGACCAATTGCTTTCTTGGGTAGACCAGACAGGAGAGCATTACTGTAGTCAAGCCTGCTTGTTATAAAAGCATGGAGGACTGTCTCTGTATCAGCCTGAGAGAGAAACGACCACACCGTGGGGATGTTCCTCAGGTGGTAAAAAGCTATTTGTCTCATTCATAATGTGCGATTTGAAATTGAGTTCAGAAACTTAAATAACACCTAGATTTTTTACCTGACATTTTATCGTTATAGAGATAATTCAAATGAATTAAAATGTTCGGCCAGATTCTCTCTCTGTGCTTTGGCTGCAACAATAAGTACCTTGGTTATGTCTTGATTTAGCTGGAGGAAGCTGTGAGCCATCCAAGTATTTACATCACTAATACAGTCTAATAATTTATTAGTGGAACTAAAATACTCGACACAGAAATGCAGTTATTAATCGTCTGCAGCAGTGAAAATCAATGCTGTGCTTTCTGATAACGCTGATAAGGGGTAACATACTGAACAGTACCGGAACCAAAATCAAATCTTGTGTAATGCTACGTGTGATATGTATTTTCTGAGTTATGTTCAACAAGAGTGACAAAAACTCTCCACTGGTTAAATAGGCCCTAAACTAATTTAGAACTGGAGTGGAGAGGCCAACCCACCTCTCCAGTCTGTCCAGAAGGACATCAAGGTCAACAGTGTCGAACGCAGCACTTAAATCCAAGAGTACAAGAACAGAGAGCTGTTTGGCATCTGTGTTTGGCTCTAAGATCATTTACCACTTTAACTAAGGCTGTCTCTGTGCTGTGGTGGGCATAAAACCAGTTTGGAATAAAAAAAATAAAAAATACAGTTGGCACTTAAAACAATAATTTAGCTGTTTGAAAACCAAATTCTCCAGAATTTTGGTTAAGAATGGGAGGTTGGCTGAAAATTGCAAAGAGCTTAAGAATCTAGATTACTTTTCTTCAGAAGGTGTTTCACCATAGCAGTTTTTAGTGCAATGGGGAAAGTGCCTGTGAATTAACAATGTGATTAACAATAACCTGCACTTCTTCAGATATGCAATTAAAAACTGTTTTGAAGGTGGTGGGGATAGGATTGAGAAGGCAGGTAGAAGGCTTCAGTTGGTGTATCACTTTCGTGAGCATGTCTGTGTCAACCAGGGAAAATAAATCCATAGTGCCGTAGCGTGGTTGGCTAAGGCACATATCAACACTTCATCAGGTCTTGCTTGACTGATACCCAGCCTAATGTTTGTTATCTGATCTCTGAAATATCCCACAAATTCATCACATTTAGATGTGAAGGAAAGTTCACATAGGTTTTCGGGGTAGGATTTATCAGGCCATCAATGGTCGAGACGCGCACTATTAAATTATTCTGATTATTAGAAAAATGAGCCTGTCTGGCATTTCTAATTGCCTTGTTATACAGTGCCTGTCAAAAGTTTGGACAACTACTCATTTAAGGATTTTTCTTTATTTTTACTATTTTATTACATTGTAGAATAATAGTGAAGACATCAAAACCATAAAATAACACATATGGAATCATCCAGTACCCCAAAAATGTGTTAAACAATTTTTTTGAGAGAGAGATACTTCAAAGTAGCCACCTTTTGCCTTGATGACAGCTTTGCGCACTCTTGGCATTCTCTAAACCAGCTTCACCTGGAATGCTTTTGCAACAGTCTTGAAGGAGTTCCCACATATGCTGAGCATTTGTTGGCTGCTTTTCCTTCACTCTGCGGTCAAACTCATCCCAAACCAACTCAATCGGGTTGAGGTCGGGTGATTGTGGAGGCCAAGTCATCTGATGCCGCACTCCATCACTCTCCTTCTTGGTCAAATACCCTTTACACAACGTGGAGGTGTGTTGGGACATTGTCCTGTTGAAAAACAAATTATAGTCCCACTAAGCCCAAACCAGATGGGATGGCGCATTGCTGCAGAATGCTGTGGTCGCCATTCGGATTAAGTGTGCCTTGAATTCAAAATAAATCAGTGTCACCAGCAAAGCACCCCCACACCTCCTCCTCCATGCTTCACGGTGGGAACTACAGATGCGGAGATCATCCTCTCACCTATTCTGCGGCTCACAAAGACACAGCAGTTGGAGAAAAAAATCTCAAATTTGGACTCATCTGACCAAAGGACAGATTTCCACCGGTCTAATGTCCATTGCTCGTGTTTCTTGGCCCAAGCTAGTCTCTTCTTATTATTGGTGTCCTATAATAGTATTTCTTTTGCAGCAATTCAACCATGAAGGCCTGATTCACGCAGTCTCCTCTAATCAGTTGATGTTGAGATGTGTGTTACTTTAACTCTGTGAAGCATTTATTTGACCTACAATTTTTGAGGCTGGTAACTAACGCAGCATAGGTAACTCTGCATCTTCCTTTCTTGTGGTGGTCCTCATGAGAGACAGTTTCATCATAGCTCTTGATGGTTTTTGCAACTGCACTTGAAGAAACTTCCAAAGTTCTTGAAATTTTCCCGGATTGACTGACCTTCGTGTCTTAAAGTAATGATGGACTGTTGTTTCTCTTTGCTTATTTGAGCGGTTCTTGCCATAATATGGACTTGGTCTTTTACCAAATAGGGCTATCTTCTGTATACCATCTCTACCATGTCACAACACAACTGATTGGCTTAAATGCATTAACTTCTTATGGTTGGGGGCAGTATTGAGTAGCTTGGATGAATAAGGTGCCCAGAGTAAACTGCCTGCTCCTCAGTCCCAGTTGCTAATATATGCATATTATATTTGGATAGAAAACACTCTGAAGTTTCTAAAACTGTTTGAATGATGTCTGTGAGTATAACAGAACTCATATGGCAGGCAAAAACCTGAGAAAAAATCCAACCAGGAAGTGGGAAATCTAAGGTTGGTCGATTTTCAACTCAGCCCCTATTGAAGATATTGCTCATCTTGCACTTCCTAAGGCTTCCACTCTTTAGGCTTCAACCGTCTTTAGAAACGTGTTTGAGGCTTCTACTATGAACGGGGGCTGAATGAGAGGGGAATGAGTCAGAGGTCTGCCAGCAGTCACGCGCTGGTCACACGCATTCACATGAGAGGTAGCTCCCGTTCCATTTGCTTTTCTGAAGACAAAGGAATTCTCCGGTTGGAATATTATTGATGTTTAATGTTAAAAACATCCTAAAGATTGATTCTACACATCGTTTGACATGTTTCTACGGACTGTAGCGGAACTTTTTGACTTTTCGTCTGCAACTAGTGACACGCTTCGTGAGACAGGCCTTCTATGCCATCAAAAGGAACAAAACTCAACATCCCAATTAGGATCTGGCTAAAAAAAGACATAAATCAGTTATCAAACCCATTGCCCTCCATGGTTGTGAGGTCAGGGGTCCACTCACCAACCAATAATTCACAAAAATAGGCTAAACACCCAATTGGGACTTTCTGCAAAAATATACTTTGTGTACAACGCAAAACCCCAAACAATGCATGCAGAGCAGAATTAGGATTATACCGCTAGTTATCAAAATCAAGAAAAGAGCTGTTCCATTTCTACAACCACTTAAAAGGAAGTCATGCCCACACGTTCCACCACAAAGCCCTCACCTAGAGAGATGAACCTAGAGAAGAGTCCCCTCAGCCAGCTGGTTCTGGGGCTCTGTTCACAAACAGACCACCAGGACAGAAACACATTTAGGGGCCTCCTGAGTGGCGCAGCGGTCTAAGGCAATGCATCGGGATGTCCTTGTCCCATCGCGCTCCAGCGACACCTGTGGCGAGCCGGGCGCATGCACGCTGACACGGTCACCAGGTGTACATTGTTTCCTCCGGCCCCTTGGTACGGCTGGCTTCTGGGTTAAGCAAGCAGTGTGTCAAGAAGCAGTACGGCTTTGTAGGGTCGTGTTTCGGAGGACGCATGGCTCGAGACCTTCACCTCTCCTGAGTCCGTACGGAAGTTGCAGCGAAGGGACAAGACTAACTACCAATTGAATATCATGAAATAGGGGAGAAAAAGGGCTACAAAAAAAATATACATTTTGAAAAACACATTTTAATCCAAAAACAAAAACATTTCTACCCAGCCAAATGATGAGAAAGCAAAAAGAACCAAAAAAAGAGCAAATTGGAATGCTATCTGGCCCTTAATTAAGGGATTAGACCCTTTCCCCCCCCAATTTTTGCCTAAAATGACATACCCAAATCTAACTGCCTGTAGCTTAGGCCCTGAAGCAAGGATATGCATATAAAGGAAACACTTTGAAGTTTATGGAAATGTGAAAGGAATGTAGTAGAATATAACACAATAGATCTGGTAAAAGATAAGACAAAGAAAAAACAAACTTTTCTTTTCTATTTTTTGTGCCATCTTTGAAATGTAAGAGAAAGGCCATAATGTATTATTCCAGCCAATGTGCAATTTAGATTTTGGCCACTAGATGGCATCAGTGAATGTGCAAAGGTTTAGACTGATCCAATGAACCATTGTATTTCTGTAAAAAATTTGTATCAAGACTTCCCAAATGTGTCTATGTTCAAAATTGTGCACTCTCCTCAAACAATAGCATGGTATTATTTTACTGTAACTACTACTGTAAATTGAACAGTGGAGTTAGCTTAAATTCTTCTTAATCTTTCTGTCAATATCAGATATGTCTATGTCCTGGGAAATTTTCTTGTTACTTACAACCTCATGCTAATCGCATTAGCCTACATTACCTCAACAGTCCCGTGGACACCGATCCCGAATAAATTAACAGATTATACAGCGGCAGAGCACCCGAAATTAAGAAAATCCTTGACTATGTCAACTCCGTGAGCATGGCCTTGCTATTGAGAGGCCGCCATAGGCAGACCTGGCACTCAAGAGAAGACCGGCTATGTGCCCACTGCCCACAAAATGAGGTGGAAACTGAGCTGCACTTCCTAACCGCCTGCCAAATGTATGACCACACTAGAGACATATTTCCCACAGACCCACAAAGAATTTGAAAACAAATCAAACATTGACAAACTCCCATATCCATATACCACAGTGTGCAATCACAGCAGCAAGGGCAACCAGTGGAGCACAAACATTGTAAATACAACCTATTTTTATCTGTTTATTTTCCCTTTCATACTTCAACTACTTTCACATTGTTACAACACTTTACGTAGCCAATAATATATATGAAATGGCTATTCTTTTAAAACTTTTGTGAGTGTAATGTTTACTTATGTTTCTCTTGTTTATTTCCCTTTTGTTTATTGTCTATTCCATTTGCTTTGGCAATGTAAACATGTTTCCCATGCCAATAAAGCCATTTGAATTGAATTGAGAGAAATTGAGATCAAGTCAATTGAAAAACTATAACACTAGTTCAACAATTCAAGTAGGTTTATTTCAGTAGGAAGGATTGTAGGTCAATCAGGACCTAAAATGTATTAACACCAGTTTAGACACACACACACAAGTTTTTTTTTCTAACCACAAGCACTGTCCAGGACATTTAACAGTTCATGTGGTAGGTCAAAATTCCTGGCCTTACACACACATTCATACACCACATTTAGCTGAAACCATGTTTAAATAAATAAAAGCGAACCAAAGGGACAGAGTATAAAAAGGGCAGAGTGTTTATTGGTTGTCTGGATGAGGCTCGGGTCACATCACTCAGTTCAGAGGTCATAGTGCAAACCTGGGCCACATGACATGGGTGGGTCCTCACCGGGGTCAGGGTACAGGTGGTAGAGGGATGGCACAT
Source organism: Oncorhynchus tshawytscha (assembly GCF_018296145.1). Taxonomy (NCBI): domain Eukaryota; kingdom Metazoa; phylum Chordata; class Actinopteri; order Salmoniformes; family Salmonidae; genus Oncorhynchus; species Oncorhynchus tshawytscha. The sequence goes on along the minus strand of NC_056433.1, from coordinate 62,484,913 downwards.
GGACACACCCCACAGTTCATGGGGCATGGACAGAGCTAAGTGACGTCTTCAACACATCATAAACATCACTCTCCAACTGAGCCATATGGAGTAGAGTAGGTAGATGTCGCCCTAGACAATGATCCAAGGTCAGTTATACATTTTCCCTATGGTTAAAATTAGGATTTGGAGGGAATATGCTTAACTATGGCTACAGGCAACTTCTCCATTCCTACAGTGCACACACAACACCACAGCACCCCCCTCCTGTGTAAACCAGTCACCTCAGCTGAACTGTAAAGGAAAATAAAAATGAGAGCTGCAGACAAATCCAAAAAGCAACTTCACTCAGACAGTACACACGGTTGTGCATTTGTACATTGACACAGAAACCTTGTAAATTTTGGTTACAATGTGGAAACCTCACAAACCTTTTTGACATTCAGAAAGTTCTCAGAAACAAAAGGCCCACCCTAACAGATTGTAAAAGCTCAAGGGCACTCCTAAACCTTTACCTATAATAGTAAGTTAGTTATGACACTGGTATACATCCAAACATCACTCACGCCCTGTTTGACACGACACTAACATGGGAAAATACCTTTCTTGCATTTCATCTCACCCTTTTCATCTTGCATTGAAGCCGTCTATGTCCAGAGGAGAAAGAGAAGGGGAGTAGTGATGTGAGAGGAAACAAGAGATGGGAGTGGAAAAGAGAACAGAGGGGAAACAGAATGCTTTCGCCTCTGCTGGTCTTCTGTGGGCAGCTTCTGTCCGATTGCTTCGCCGTCCAGCTCCTGCACCCCACCATCTGTACTAGATTCATTCAACTCTCTGTTCATACTCACTCCACATAGAATATGCCATACCACTTCCCACAGAGCTCTACACACTGCTCAACAGTGAGGAAATGACACCCTAGAGGCTCTGCCTATCTAATATTAATAAGGTATAATTTTAAAAAAAATACAAATTAAAAGTTCTACACACTCATACTATTACTTTCCTCTCATCCCTTTGTATCACTAACGCTACCCCTCTCATTCCTCTCTTTCTCTGGCTTCCTCATCCACTCGTTTGTGTATGACAGAGCCCTGCTGGAGCGTAGCTGTTAATGGAGCTGATGCTGTAGATGTGTGTGTGTGTGTGTGGTCATGCTGGGATAACTACCAAGAGCTGAGGAGTTGACCATCTGAAATGAGCCTCTGTAGGTCATTGAAATGGAGTATGTAGAAGTTGCCCTTAGCCTCAGATCTAGGATCAGATTACACCAAGCCATTAGGGGGTGAATAAAAGTCTGGCCCTATATATCAGTGGTTAGGGATAAGTTCTACCTACCTAATCCCATTAGCTCAGCCTCTAGAGGACCTAAGAGACAACAGCTGCCACACAAGGCCCATGGGAGATGGAGTCTCTTGCTGCTAGAGTACAGTGTCAGTTTGAGGTGTGAGGAATGTTATGCGAACTTGCTGGACCTCCGATTGTAAGTAGACAATAGACATGTGAACTAAAAGAGACAAACATAGCTATAGGAACAGATGGGAGATGTAAATCATTGTTACAAGTCAGGACCTAACCTGACTATCAAGTTGAGACAGAGACAGGAGAGAATTAAGCAATACGGCCCGAGGGGGTGTGGTATATGGCCAATATACCATGGCAAAGGACTGTTCTTATGCAAGACGCAACGCGGAGTGCCTGGATACAGTCCATAGCCGTGGTATATTGGCCATATATCACAAACCCCCAAGGTGCCTTATTGCTATTATAAACTGGTTACCAACGTAATTAGAGCAGTATAAATACATGTCTTGTCATACCCATGGTACAGTATACGGTCTGATATACCACGGCTTTAGCCAAATAAGCATTCATCGCTCAAACCACCCAGTTTATAATGTAGGATAAATCACTATTAAAGCTTTAAGTCCTTTCTGAGATGACTAGTATCAGAATACATGTTACTACACCATCCTTATTCCTTTCCCCAAAAACATATTAATTTAATTTGTTCTAATTGTAACACTTGCTCCCAAATCTGAAATAAAACGTGTTTGGTACATTGGCACACCCCTGTGAAGATGCCAGGAGTATGGACCAGGGGAAAGGTCTAGAGGCTGCCAGGGAACTCTGCCTTAGAGTGTAATAGGTCTGTACCGAAAACATTCAAAAACTACAACAATAAAATCAAAAACAAGTAAATAAAAAAAGGTATACAATTGTCAGAAAAAGTGAAGAAACCAAAAATAAAATGTAACAGAAATGTAACAGACAATTAAAACAAGCTAGACATTTGCATGTCATCTACAGGGTAATACTGCCAGTACATCCAGCACACCAAGGAAACTAAAACACTAAACAAAATCGTTAAAATGAATTCTGAATGGCTCCAGATAGCTTCGTGTGTGCGTGTGTGTGTCTGCAGCAGTCTGTAGCAGTCCGTGTGTATAAAACACACACTCTAGAGTTGTGAAGCAGGTTAGCTCAGGGCCTGAATCTCCCACTCATGTTAAAGCAACAACAAAACAACAAGTTGAGAACATCATTTGTCTGGTGTTGGAGGGATACTTGGGGATTTTGGCAATGAGGTCCTTTTAACCACTTCCCCAGAGTTCGATGAAGTCATGGAAACCATTTGTATGTCTCTGTCTATGGGTATCTGTTAGCATTCTAGTAGATACCAATAGACTTCCAGCCATTGTGCTAACACTAGTTAGCATTGTCTCGCGAAACTACCTCCAACTTCCTTCATACTGGACACAGAGACATACAAATGGTTTCCATGACTTCATCGGACTCTGGGGAAGTGGTTAAAAGGACCTCATTGCCAAAATCCCCAAGTATCCCTCCAACACTCCCCCATCTTTCACTCTGCTCTATCGTTCACCTTTTCACAGCTTTCAAGTCTTTAGTGTTAATGTGTGTGTGTGTTCTGGGGAATCTAGAGCCTTAACAAGTGGACAGAGCATAGACGTCTGTACAGAGAGTAACCCAAAAGCCTATTTCTAAAAGAGATATAACTGGGTCCATAACAGTGGAATAGAGGAAAGCTTAGACACTGGGTTTATGGTATCGGTGATGTGACCTAGCATACGCGCTCACATACATAGACCCGAGAAGGGGAGGCTCTGGAATAGAAAACAGTTGGAGACATTCAGGACGTGTGTGTGGGAGTAGATTCTGCTGGAATAGATTGAGAATCAGAGCCCTTCATGTTCACAATGCTGCAATCACACGCTCACTCCCCCTTGTCCGAGTGTGTGTGCTTGTGTGTACATTTGTGCATATGTGAATGAGCGAAAAGTGTCAGTTTTGTGAGCCCAACTCATGTCAAGTGTGTGAAGACAACATTGGGGTCTTGTGTGTGTGAGTCAAAGTGTGATAAAGAAAAGTGTTTAAAATCCCATTCCATTGGCTTAGTCCAGTGTTGTTTGTGAGTGTGTTGTTGTGTAAGTCCTGCCCTACAAAGTGCAGACTGTCTTCCACCAGACCACAGTGTGTCAAGAAGAGGGGGAGTGATGAAAAACAAGGATAAAGGATAAATAATGTCCATCCATCCCAAGAAAGAGGAGAGGAGACATCCCATAGTTCCACGAGGTTGATAGTCCACTGGAAAAAACTACGGAGACAACAAGAAAGGAGAAGTGGTGTAGTTCCCCATTCAGTAATCTACGCAGCCAAATTAACCACTGCTTCAACACACTCATACACACACACGGCTCCTTAAGTTAAGGCAGTGGTGGGGGGTTGCCAATGGGCTGGGGTCAGGGTGTGTAGGTCAGGGGTCATGGCAGTGAAAGCTCCTGCTGCTAAGTCACTAACCCTCCTTCTCATCTCCTCCCCTATTCCTTTCTTTTCTCTCTCTATCGTTCTGTCCTCTTCAGCAGCAATCATTCAAAGGACATCAAATTGGCTGGGACCTGGAGAGAGAGAGAGAAAAGTGTGAGGGCTGGTTGGTGTGGGTATATGTGTGGGTGAGTGTGGGTATGTGTGTCTGTTACCTGTTGTCTGTTGCTCTGGCAGGCAGCACTGAGGTGTTTGAACCACAGCAGGGCGTTCATTTTGTTCCCTGCCTGGTACTTATAGGTGTTACCTAGGAAACACAGAGACACACGGTCACAAAATGTCACTGTAGCAGAGAACTGGGATTCAGTCTCCCATCTCCATCTGTGTACAGCAGGAGCCATGAAGCTGCAGCAATACAGAACATATGAGAACAGAGACTTACTGTGTGTGTGTGTATGTATATATATGTGTGTTTGTAGGAAGAAAAAGACAGATGGTCAGATATGACAGGCATGCAGTACACATAGCAGACAGGGATACTGTTGGGTCAGACAGACAGGAACCTGTGTGTATTTGTCGGTACACACGTGTTTATGCATGTGATCACATCTGCATACAATATGGGTGTATAGTGCATGTGAGAGAGAGTATGTATGGGGTGTGTTGAGGATTTACACCAAGGACATCCAGTTCATCTGAGGAATGGAGATAAGTAGTTTGGCTGAACATTCATGTCTGTATGTGATTGGCTGATTAACTGTCAATCAAACAGTCACAGTCTCACCATGTTCAGAGTCTGTGAGCAGGAAGATGTCGGGATGTTCAGGGTCGTCTGCCATGATGGCCATTAACCCCACGACACACACACTCTTACTGCTAGATGACTTGAACTGATGAGAAGAGAAGAGGAGAGAGGGAAGAGAAGAGGAGAGAGGGAAGAGAAGAGGAGAGAGAAGGGGAGAGAGGGAAGAGAAGGGGAGAGAGGGAAGAGAAGAGGAGAGAGGGAGGAGAAGAGGGAGAAGACGAGAGAGGGAGAAGATGAGAGAAGGAAAAGAAGAGAAGAGAGGGAAAAGAAGAGAAGGGAGAAGAAGGGAGGGGGAGAAGAGAGGGAGGAGGAGAGAAGAGAAGAAGAATATAAGGGAGGGGAAGAGAAGGGAGAGAGGAGAGAAGGGAGAGGAAAAGAAGAGAGAGGGAGGAGGAGAGAAGAGAAGGGAGAAGAGAAGGGAGAAAAAGAGAAGGGAGAAGAGAGGGGAGGAGAAGAGAGAAGGGAGAGGAAGGAGGAGAGAGGAGGAGGAAGAAGAGGGAGAAGAAAAGGGAGAAGAGAAGAGGAGAGAAGAGAGGGAGAAGGGAAGGGAGAGAAGAGGGAGAAGAGAAGGAGAAGGGAGAGGGAGGAGAAGAGATGGGGAGAAGGGAAGAGAAGGGAGAGGAAGTGAAGGGAGAGGAAGTGAAGGGAGAGGAAGTGAAGGGAGAGGAAGTGAAGGGAGAGGAAGAGAAGGGAGAGGAAGTGAAGGGAGAGGAAGTGAAGGGAGAGGAAGTGAAGGGAGAGGGAAAAGAAAAGAGGAGAGAGGGAAAAGAAGAGAAGAGAAGGGAGTGGGAGGAGAAGAGAAGAGGGAGAAGAAGATAAGGGAGAAGAGAAGGGCGAAGAAGAGAAGGGGGAGAAGAGAGGGAGAAGAAGGGAGAGGGAGGAGAAGGTAGAGAAGAGAAGGGAGAGGGGGAAGAAAAGAAGGGAGAGAAAAGAAGGGAGAGGAAGAAAAGGGGGAGGGAAAAGAAGAGGGAGGAGGAGAGAAGAGAAGAGGGAGAAGAGAAGGAGGAGAGAAGAGAAGAGGGAGAAGAGAAGGAGAAGGGAGAGGGAGAAGAAGAGAAGAAAGAAGAAAGAAGGGAGGGGCGGACAAGAGAAGGGAGAGGGACAAGAGAAGGGAGAAGAGGAGAGAAGGGAGGGCAGGACAAGAGAAGGGAGAGGGAGAAGAGGAGAGAAGGGAGAGGAAAAGAAGAGAGAGGGAGGAGGAGAGAAGAGAAGGGACAAGAGAAGGGAGCAGAAGTGGAGAAGAGAGAAGAAGAGGAGAAGAGAGAAGGGAGAGGAAGAAGAAGAGATGAAAGGGAGAAGAGGAGAGAAAAGGGAGAAGAGAATGAGAAGGGAGAGGGAGGAGAAGAGATAGGGAGAAGGAGAGAAGGGAAGAGAAGTGAAGGGAGAGGAAGTGAAGGGAGAGGAAGTGAAGGGAGAGGAAGTGAAGGGAGAGGAAGTGAAGGGAGAGGAAGTGAGGGGAGAGGAAGTGAGGGGAGAGGAAGTGAAGGGAGAGGAAGTGAAGGGAGAGGAAGTGAAGGGAGAGGAAGTGAAGGGAGAGGGAGTGAAGGGAGAGGGAAAAGAAAAGAGGAGAGTGGGATAAGAAGAGAAGAGAGTGGGAGGAGAAGAGAAGAGGGAGAATAAGAGAGAAGAAAAGGGAGAATAAGGGGAAATGGAGAAGGAGAGAAGAGAAGGGAGAATAAGGGGAAATGGAGAAGGAGAGAAGAGAAGGGAGAATAAGGGGAAAGGGAGAAGGAGAGAAGATAAGGGAGAGGAGGAGAGGAGAAGGGAGAGGGAGAAGAAGAGAGAGGGAGGAGAAGATGAGGGAAAATAAGAGAAGGGAGAGGGAAGAGAAGAGAGGGGAGAGGAAGAGAAAGGAGGGGGAAAAGAAGAGGGAAAAGAAGAGAAGGGAGAGGGAGGAGAAGAGAAGGGAGAGGGAGGAGAAGAGAAGGGAGAGGGAAAAGAAGAGAAGATAGGGAGAAGAAGAGAGGAGAAGATAAGATAAGAAAAGGGAGAGGGAGAAGGAGAGAAGAGAGGGAGAATAAGAAAAGAAGGAGAAGGGAAGGGAAGAGGGAGAAGAAAAGGGAGAGAAGAAAAGGAGAGAAGAGAGCATTCTGATATTATTGCTGTTTCTTATAGTCCTATACAAGTATTCTTTCTGAAACCTAAGACACTACAGAAAAAAATTACATTTGTGAGAGTTTGAAAACAGTTGTCTGCAGACTGCACTCAGTTTGTAGATGGCGCTGTATGTGTGTGTTTCCCTGCCACGAGGTTCCCATTACCCTGCGAGTGACACAGAGGACTAGGATTATATCCTTGGTCTCATTATCCAATGAGTGCTACCAGATGCTGCTCCACTCTTAAAATCCCTCCATCCCCTCCCACTGCGCTAGCCCCAAGACCCATGACAACATCCCTCCATCCCCTCCCACTGGGCTAGCCCCTAGACCCATTACAACATCCCCACACACTGCACTAGACCCTAGACAACATCCCTCCATTCCCTCCACTGCGCTAGCCCCAAGACAACATCCCTCCATCCCCTCCCACTGGGCTAGCCCCTAGCCCCATGACAACATCCCCACCCACTGCGCTAGCCCCTAGACCCATGACAACATCCCCACCAACTGCGCTAGCCCCTAGCCCCATGACAACATCCCCACCCACTGCGCTAGCCCCTAGACCCATGACAACATCCCCACCCACTGCGCTAGCCCCTAGACAACATCCCTCCATCCCCTCCCACTGGGCTAGCCCCTAGCCCCATGACAACATCCCCACCCACTGCGCTAGCCCCTAGACCCATGACAACATCCCCACCCACTGCGCTAGCCCCAAGACCCATGACAACATCCCCACCCACTACGCTAGCCCCTAGCCCCATGACAACATCCCCACCCACTACGCTAGCCCCTAGCCCCATGACAACATCCCCACAGTCTGCACTAGCCCCTAGACAACATCCCTCCATCCCCTCCCACTGGGCTAGCCCCTAGCCCTATGACAACATCCCCATACTCTGCGCTAGCCCCTAGACAACATCCCTCCATCCCCTCCCACTGCGCTAGCCCCTAGACCCATGACAACATCCCCTCCCCTGCACTAGCCCCTAGACCCATGACAACATCCCTCCATCCCCTCCCACTGCTCTAGCCCCTAGACCCATCCCTCAACATCCCCTCCCACTGCGCTAGCCCCTAGACCCATAACAACATCCCCTCCCACTGCGCTAGCCCCTAGACCCATGACAACATCCCTCCACCCCCCCACTGCTCTAGCCCCATAACATCCCCTCCCACTGCGCTAGCCCCTAGACCCATGACAACATCCCCACCCACTGCGCTAGCCCCTAGACCCCATGACAACATCCCCACCCACTGCGCTAGCCCCTAGACAACATCCCCACCCACTGCGCTGGCCCCTAGACCCATGACAACATCCCCACCCACTGCTCTAGCCCCTAGACCCATGACAACATCCCCTCCCACTGCGCTAGCCCCTAGACCCATGACAACATCCCCACCCACTGCTCTAGCCCCTAGACCCATGACAACATCCCCACCCACTGCTCTAGCCCCTAGACCCATGACAACATCCCCACCCACTTCTCTAGCCCCATGACAACATCCCCTCCCACTGCTCTAGCCCCATGACAACATCCCCTCCCACTGCTCTAGCCCCATGACAACATCCCCTCCCACTGCTCTAGCCCCATGACAACATCCCCACCCACTGCTCTAGCCCCATGACAGCATCCCCTCCCACTGCTCTAGCCCCATGACAACATCCCCTCCCACTTCTCTAGCCCCATGACAACATCCCCTCCCACTTCTCTAGCCCCATGACAACATCCCCACCCACTGCTCTAGCCCCATGACAACATCCCCACCCACTGCTCTAGCCCCTAGACCCATGACAACATCCCCACCCACTGCTCTAGCCCCTAGACCCATGACAACATCCCCTCCCACTTTGCTAGCCCCATGACAACATCCCCTCCCACTGCTCTAGCCCCATGACAACATCCCCACCCACTGCTTTAGCCCCATGACAACATCCCCACCCACTGCTCTAGCCCCATGACAACATCCCCACCCACTGCCTAGCCCCATGACAACATCCCTCCCACTGCTCTAGCCCCTGACAACATCCCCACCCACTGCTCTAGCCCCATGACAACATCCCCACCCACTGCGCTAGCCCCTAGACCCATGACAACATCCCCTCCCACTGCGCTAGCCCCTAGACCCATGACAACATCCCTCCATCCCTCCTAGCCCCTAGACCCATGACAACATCCCCTCCCACTGCGCTAGCCCCTAGACCCATGACAACATCCCCACCCACTGCGCTAGCCCCTAGACAACATCCCCACCCACTGCGCTAGCCCCTAGACCCATGACAACATCCCCACCCACTGCTCTAGCCCCTAGACCCATGACAACATCCTCCCACTGCGCTAGCCCCTAGACCCATGACAACATCCCCACCCACTGCTCTAGCCCCTAGACCCATGACAACATCCCCACCCACTGCTCTAGCCCCTAGACCCATGACAACATCCCCACCCACTTCTCTAGCCCCATGACAACATCCCCTCCCACTGCTCTAGCCCCATGACAACATCCCCTCCCACTGCTCTAGCCCCATGACAACATCCCCACCCACTGCTCTAGCCCCATGACAGCATCCCCTCCCACTGCTCTAGCCCCATGACAACATCCCCTCCCACTTCTCTAGCCCCATGACAACATCCCCTCCCACTTCTCTAGCCCCATGACAACATCCCCACCCACTGCTCTAGCCCCATGACAACATCCCCACCCACTGCTCTAGCCCCTAGACCCATGACAACATCCCCACCCACTGCTCTAGCCCCTAGACCCATGACAACATCCCCTCCCACTTTGCTAGCCCCATGACAACATCCCCACCCACTGCTCTAGCCCCATGACAACATCCCCACCCACTGCTCTAGCCCCATGACAACATCCCCACCCACTGCTCTAGCCCCATGACAACATCCCCACCCACTGCTCTAGCCCCATGACAACATCCCCTCCCACTGCTCTAGCCCCATGACAACATCCCCTCCCACTGCTCTAGCCCCCTGACAACATCCCCACCCACTGCTCTAGCCCCTAGACCCATGACAACATCCCCTCCCACTGCGCTAGCCCCTAGACCCATGACAACATCCCCTCCCACTGCGCTAGCCCCTAGACCCATGACAACATCCCCTCCCACTGCGCTAGCCCCTAGACCCATGACAACATCCCCTCCCACTGCGCTAGCCCCTAGACCCATGACAACATCCCCTCCCACTGCGCTAGCCCCTAGACCCATGACAAAATCCCCTCCCACTGCGCTAGCCCCTAGACCCATGACAACATCCCCTCCCACTGTGCTAGCCCCATGACAACATCCCCTCCCACTGCGCTAGACCCATGACAACATCCCCACCCACTGCTCTAGCCCCTAGCCCAATGACAACATCCCCACCCACTGCTCTAGCCCCAAGACCCATGACAACATCCCTCCATCAGGCGCTCCACTAGTTTTTCATTCCTCTCGCTCTCTCCTTTCTCTGAGCTCCTGTGCAGTTTCAAATCTGCTGTGCGAGTACTATTTCCCTGTCAAACTGATACTGTCCACACACACCTTCTCACTCCCTCCCGCTTTCCCTTTGCTGGCTGGATTTATCACACTGGAACAATGAGGTAGCAACAGCCAGGTCTGGAGACCCAGAGTGTGTGGAAGGGGATGGTATGAGGGAGGGAGGTGTAGAGTGGGAGGGCTGAGAGAGACTTACATGCTTTCTCTCTGTGGCCTTTAGGGACTTGGCAGGGTAGAAGTAGAGCTGAGTTCCACACAGAGCCACCCAGAACTTGGTCCACGACGCTACCTATACACACAGTCAGAGGTCAGGGTTTATAGGTCATACGCAATTGTCACTTACACCAGTCTATCAATACAATACAACTTTAAAAGATACTCCTAATACATACAACTAGTTTCAGGGCAACATACAGTACACATAAATCAATAGGATATGCTTATAACAGTAGTCCATTATTGAAGACAGAGTTTAGGCTACTACATAGACCAGTACAGACGCAAATATAAATAGATGTTATAGTGGAAATCTGTGAGTTATGTTGACTACAGATATAATTCTGTTGCCGCTTGTTTGCTTCAGCAGAGAGACAGGGACAAAGAAGTAAATATGGAGCGAGTGAGATGTAGAGCAACACAGAGACAGCGGGACAGAGAGAGAGAGTATGAGCTTTTTCCAGGCCTGGTTGGTTGGAGAATAAAATGTCTGCTCTAAACGAGACCTGCTGAGAGGAAACACAGGCTCACAGAGTAATAAAAGACTAATGGAGTGTGGCTCTGACTGTGCGTGTGTTGCGTGCATATGCAAAAAAAAGACAGAAAGAGGGAATCATACAGAGGCCGAGAAGTTGTTATATCAACGAAAACAGGTCTTATGTCACCTACTGTAAACCTTATGCTACCCTTACGTAGCCTTATGTCAGCTCTGCCAGCCTCAGGCATATAACCATGCCCAGATGAGTTTCCATCCCAGAGCGACAGCAGAGAGAAGCTCATTAAATACAAATAACAGTCAGGATGACAGCAATAGATGAGACAGCTGAGATACAGCAGGGAGAGAGGGAAGCGATAGAGAGCAGGAGGGAAGCGATAGAGAGCAGGAGGAATGCAGCGAAAGAGCACAGAGAACAGGGGTACCACAGTGAAAGGGCAGAGAAACAGAAGAGGGGGAGAGAGAGAGAAAGAGAAAAGGGAGCTGGTGGTTTGAATGTATTTATTAGTCTCTGAGGTGTACTGTTTTGCTTAGTCTTGACAGTGTTTCTACAGCACTGCTGGGCTCTCACCAACACACAGCTACATGGACAACCCTGACAAAACAGATGGCTGGCTGTGTGTGTGTGTGTGCATGTATATGTCCTTCTCTGTCTGTACAGTACACGTTTGTGTTCCTTCTGTAAATACAATATGTTCTGTGTGTGTGGTAGTGTATGTTCTCACCGTGGGTTTCTTGCCCTCCTTGAGGACAGTCTTGCGTCGTAGGACTCCCTGTACGGTGACGGCTCCAGGGTACAGGTGCACCGCTAACTCCTCAGACTCTGCCGAGCTACAGCAGAACACAGCAGGGTTACAACACACACACACACACACAGAAACACAAACAGACGCACACTCCGTGACAAGGACATAAACAGACATGCACTCACAGAAATACGAAAAGCACTTTGTCTGAAGTATGGCCAGTCGGAATCTGTAGGGAAGTTTCCTCATTAATCAATATCTGAACTGACCTATCTGCAAATTCAATCAACTGTGTAGCAGCAGTATTTGGTTTGCTTTGAATCAATTCCACAGATGCATTTTCCTTTCAATATATTCCTGGAAGGTTCCAGTGCAGAGTCTGTCTGGCTGTGATCACAGAGAGTAAGAAGAGGGCAGCCAGTGGGAGCAAGAAGGAAACCAGTGAAGCATTAGAGAGAAGAGAACACAATCCATCATAACTGTATGGAGCTAGAATGGAAGTGTATAGCAGGTCATCCCTGACTGACAGAGCAGAGCCCCCAGCAGTATGACACTGGGAACTTACTGGAACATTCTGAATCTGTCACTTCTAACAAAACCTGCAGGGTCCACATAATGATTCATTGACGATCCCATATCAATGTTTGAACAGTAAACAAGTCATTAAAATGTATGTGAGATATGCCATACAGGGAGAGCAAGAGTGTTGCTAAAATGGTCTGGTTTAACGGAGAATCACCCACAGAGGCCCACCACCTGATTATACCACACACACACACACACACACGTTATGATCTTCTATCCTCGTGGGAACCTAAAATTAATTTCCAATCAAAATCCTATTTTCCCTAACCCCGAACATAACCCTAACCCCTAAGCCTAAAATAGTGTTTGTCCTCATGGGGACGTGATAAATGTCCCCACAAGGGAGAATTTCCCTTGTTTTACTATACTTGTTGGGACTTAGAAGATAGAAGAACCAATCCCCCCCCCCACACACACAAGCACACTGGCCCCAGGCAGAGATAGGAGCTGTGGGATATGGGGGCAGCAGATGGCAGGGTGGAGAGATGGTTGAGAGGGGTGTATAGGAGGAGTAGGGGCACAGAGGAGGAGTAGGGGCGCAATGTGTGTGTGTACCTGCTGGGCCTCAGGCCTCCTCTGTAGGGGATTCTGGCCACGCGGGTCACAGGCCCCAGAGAGTGATAGAACCGAGTCCTGTTCAGGGTGGGACAGGCACAGGGTGGAGGCACGGAACACTGTTAAGGTTGGGTTCTCTCAGCTTGGCTCATTGTAAAGGTTCAGATTAGTGTTACGGTTGTAAAGGTTAAGGTTGACGTCGTTTTGGCAAAGCGTCAGGGTTGGGTTCAGGACGGTTGTTCAGGTTCTTTCAGGACGGTTGTTCTGGTACAGATCAACGGACGGTGGGACATAAGGGCTTCTGTGACCTGTTACTGTGTTTGAACCTCAATACGTCAAGACTGTGTTCGCCCACTGAGCTGAAGCCTAGGCATTACCAAAAACCTTCTGTCACACTAGCATGGAGCCGGTGAGAGACTAGGAGAGAGCGGCTCAGAAGGCAGCAAGTGCTGCTTGCCTGTAGGCTAAGCTTTGGTCAAAGACCTTCACACGTGTGTGTGTGTGTGTCTGTACAGATGGTTACCTCTCAAAGGCTGGCCAGGACATCTCCTCGCTGAGCTCTGAACCTTCACTGCTCCCTGCAGACAGACAGAGATGTGTTACTGTCAAAGTCAACAGACAGGAATGATGTTAAAGGTAATTATGATGCAACTATGGTGGTGATATGATAGGAGTTACAATTATCATCCTGAATATTAAGGCTATACGCAGTACATGTTACACACAGACACGCAACCATGCAAATTGTCTGGGTTATTATTTATTTGGACATCACACATTATAGTCTTACTCTTATTAAGACATCATACACACTCACTAAAATCACATCCAATATCATACACAACCTACTCAGATTTAGCACACACATAATATCTTGACTCAATTTTCTAACATCTGTGGCATTGGCTCACAGGCAAGGGAATAAAACGAATATTGCTAGAACCTGTTTCCTGAATTGTAAATATCAAACATTTGAAATCTCTCATTTTGACTGTCATAATACCTCATGGCAGTAACTTTACAAGCGCTAATTATTGCCGATTTAGACTGAGAATAGTATCTAGTTATGGTAAGGAGGGAATAAGCATAGCTAGTTATAATTGTACCAGTTTAGCAGATTATAAAAAAGATGATCAGTTTTTATGTGGCTAAAAGAAAAGGAATATAACATACTGTTTACAGGAAACTCACTCTACATCCTTAGATGAAATTGTTTGGAAAAAGGAATGAGGGTGGTGAAATAATTTTCTGTCATGTACAAAGGAACTCAAAAGGTGTGACGATATTAATTAACAAAAATGTTATACCAATTTATTGAATTTACAGGCAACAAATGATCAAATCATTATGATGGGAGACTATAACAGTGTTATAGACCGTGAAGGAAGTCACCACCGTGCCTGTTAAAAGCTTCTTCAGGACAGGGGTCCCATCAACGGGACAGTTGTAAATCATGCAGTGCGTTATGCCAAAATCACAGGTTTTAGAGAAACAACAAATGTCGGTACATATAAGTGTCTTATATCGGCTGAAAGCTTAAATTCTTGTTAATATAACTGCGCTGTCCAATTTACAGTAGCTAGTACTGCGAAAAAATGCCATGCTATTGTTTGAGGAGAGCTCCTAACAAAAGTTTTCACCGCAATGTTTGATAAATTCACCTCTGAAATGTGTACTTAGATTCTGAAATTTTGCTCTGATTCATCATCCAAAAGGGTGCCAGAGATATGAAGTGTCGTTTTGTTAGATAAAATCCTTTTTCATATCCTAAAAAGGTCCATATAGCATGCACAATCGATTTTGTATTTCCACTTGTTCAGTTTGCAAAGAAAGGAATCTTTGAAAATCTCACCCTAAACGTTGTTTCAACGAGTCAAATCACGTTCATATCTATTCCTCAGAGATCCTAGAAGGTAACAAGACTTCAATATTTTATTAGGGGTGTAGTATATCCTATAGGACACCATTTTTGGTCAGAGGGCGACGCCTTCATGGCACGCCGATCACTTGAACGACTATCTAATAAGCACCAATCAGGGTCAAACAAAGCTAGCTAGATGGCCAATGAGCTGGGCTTTACGGGAGTATCCGGAAACCATGTACTTGTCGTAAAATGTTAGCAACTAACCTTGTAGCAACAGCATGCCTTTTCATTTTGGACAAAAATAAGAATATTCAGAGTTACGAAGTTATGAAAACTGGTTGTTTTGCAAATGTTGAACTTATAATATGGCTACTAATACTTGCATACAGATTTGACGATATTCTTGCAGAAAAATGGAATATGAACTAAAATGTCTCCTTCACGATTTGCCCAAATATACCTTGGGGACTTCACACGAAAAGTCTCGAGTCATACTTCAAGTTATCTGAAATTTTGCACATAAACTGCTGCCATCTTGTGGACACTATCGGAATTACAACCAGAGTGATGGCTATAACTGTGACCTTTCCCTTACATTTCAAAGATGGTGGTAAAAAACACTGGTTGTTTTTTTCTTTGTATTTTCTTCTACCAGATCTATTGTGTTATATTCTCCTACATTCAATTCACATTTCCACAAACTTCAAAGTGTTTCCTTTCAAATGGTCCCAAGAATATGCATATCTTTGCTTCAGGGCCTGTGCTATAGGCAGTTAGATTTGGGTATGTCATTTTAAATTGGAAAAAAGGGGGCTATCCCTAAGGAAATCACAAATATTATAAACACATCAGAACGAGTGGATATTTGGAGACAAAAAAAAAAAAAAAAATTGAGATATACATTGAGGAGGCTAAATTACACTGGTCATCTTGACTACTTTGTCTCTTTCTCTCTTGCATCAAAGGTTAAAAACATTAATAGGAGACAGAATGCGATTGGTTCAGCATCTAATTGGCCTTCACATAATTTCCACATGGACAGGGATGTTTAATCTAAGTTTACTGGAGGACAATTTATTTTTAACTAAGACAGAATAATTTAGAATTGAATTTTTCCAGTTCAAAATATATGTTCAGAAAATCCCCGTATTGTTTGGAATACCTTTAAAATGTACCTTCAGAGGTCATTCAATTCAATATTCATCAATAATAAAAAAGCAGTTTCTGGCTAAAGAAACAAGACTAACAAGGGAAATCCATGAACTAATAGTACAGGTAGATAGCAATAAAAACGATACTACAGAGATACAAAATAAGTTAGAGGAAAAACAAAAAGAACTTGAGGAACTTATTCAAGAACGATCTAATGTAATCTATTACAAAAATAAAGCAAACCGGAAGGAATATGGAGAAAAATGCACCCACATTCTTCCTGAATCTCCAACACAAATAATTTGCATAAACTCGTTACTGAAGACAGAGTCATCTATGATTCTCCGAATGATATTTTAAGGCAGTGGTGGCTGCCGTGGGGCTGGGGTCAGGGTGTATAGGTCAGGGGTCATGGCAGTGAAAGCTCCTGCTGCTAAGTCACTAACCCTCCTTTCTTCTCATCTCCTCCCCTATTCCTTTTCCAACAAGCATTGCAGAGCTGGCTACAATTTGAATTTCATCCCCCTGAAAAGATAGAACAAATATTACGGCTGAACTCAAATGTGCTGGTTGATAAAATACTGGCATTTATGGGAAAGATTTTTGAAAAGTGTATTTTGTTTTTAAATTATATTGTAAATTGGAATGGTAGAGTTATGTCTTTCATGGAGTAATCAGAATTATATGGGAAGGTCTGCTCAATCCAAGATCACAACTAATTGTACCCCCAAACTGGAGGCGGCAGGTGGCAGTGGGAGGAGGTAGGGAACTGGTATTTCTGCCCAATATAAAGGATCAAAACTGGCAGAGGAATAAAAATAGCATAAATAGGAATGTATGCCAGTGTCATTTGAGGATCAGGATATTGACAACTGTGCTATACAGGTTGAAAAATAGTTGGGAAGAGATTTTTGATGTACCGATTCCATGGTACAGGGTGTACGAGTTGATATATAAAATTTAAGTAAGATTCAAGACTTCATGCTTTTCATCTAAAATGATTATATAGAATTCTTGCCACCAACAAAACGTTGAATATTTGGGGCATACAATCATCGAAGCTCTTCAGATTTGGTTGAGTGGATACAGAATCAATAGACCATTTATTTTGGTATTGCACACAGGTAGCCTGTTTTTGGTGTCAGATTCAGGAATGGCTGAAAATGCATAACATTGATCTAAAATTGACCCTCGAAATAGTACCGTTACATGCTGACCAGACCAGACACATAGCCTGCACGAGCGTTGCAAAATAAATGTAGAAATCCATGTTATTCAATTATTGCACCCACACTGCTTGCAAGCGTCTGTGTTGCCAACGGCTAAAATAGAATTCCTTTCTATTTCTGACGCAGATCGCGCTGAAAGTCCTGCCTGTCCCATCTCCTCATTGGTTTATAGAAGCAGGTACCCACGTGCCATCTCCTCCTTGGTTATACCCACGTGGGTGATTGAAACACTAAATGTTTTGCTGGTTGTCGTGGTAAAAGTGTAGATGCCAATCACCATATAAGTTCAAAGATGAAAAAGCCTGGAGGGAGGAGAGATTACTAGAAACGATTCGGTTGGCCGTTTTATGTGTGGATTAATTGTCGGAGTAGAAGACCTTGTGCATTTAAGGTAAAATAGCGACTCAATGTTTATATTCCAGGACAAATTAGCTAGCAAGTGCAAGTTAACTACATAAATTGCCATACATGTTTAATGCTTTTCGACCTGTCCCCAAATTAATGTAATTGGTTCAGAATTTGTTTTGATATTTTAACCTGCGTGTCATGGTCGCGTTTGGTGTAGTGGGACAAAAAATACATTTATGCACGATGGCGCACGCGCGCAGCCGGTCTGGGTTCCGTGTTAGGAGATCTGGAGAGACCAGGTCAGTCAATTACTAATATACTAATTCTCATTGTAAAAGTATTTATCTTCAACTCGCAATCGGTGGATTCTATTTGATTAGACAGATTGAAATTCTATGTTCAAATTCACAGCATATTTGAAAGATATATGGTGCATAGAAATATAAAGAGGGTGGCCAGCAGAGATGGGTGGGAGGGACTGAGGGAAGCTGAGGGTTGGGATGTGGGATTGGAGACAAGTGGGAGTGGAGTTGAGGGTAACAGAATAATAGAATAACAGTCAAAATATAAGTTAAAAGATTACGTCAAAATAAAACAAAAAGTATGTTTGAATGACACTGAGGGGCCGTGTTGTTTAAGTTAATTCCGTTTTACCTGAGGCTGATGCCGTGCAGGTGTTTGTACACATGCAAAATACACACACCCTCCTTCAAATGCACACACACGGACACACACACACGTAAATAGTGCCATATAGTGGGGCAAAAAAGTATTTAGTCAGCCACCAATTGTGCAAGTTCTCCCACTTAAAAAGATGAGGCCTGTAATTTTCATCAAAGGTACACTTCAACTATGACAGACAAAATCAGAAAAAAAATCCAGAAAATCACATTGTAAGATTTTTTATGAATTTGCAAATTATGGTGGAAAATAAATATTTGGTCACCTACAAACAAGCAAGATTTCTGGCTCTCACAGACCTGTAACTTCGTCTTTAAGAGGCTCCTCTGTCCTCCACTCATTACCTGTATTAAGACACCTGTCCACACCCTCAAACAGTCACACTCCAAACTCCACTATGGCCAAGACCAAAGAGCTGTCAAAAGACACCAGAAACAAAATTGTAGACCTGCACCAGGCTGGGAAGACTGAATCTGCAATAGGTAAGCAGCTTGGTTTGAAGAAATCAACTGTGGGAGCAATTATTAGGAAATGGAAGACATACAAGACTACTGATAATCTCCCTCGATCTGGGGCTCCACGCAAGATCTCACCCCGTGGGGTCTAAATGAGCACAAGAACGGTGAGCAAAAGTCCCAGAACCACACGGGGGGACCTAGTGAATGACCTGCAGAGAGCTGGGACCAAAGTAACAAAGCCTACCATCAGTAACACACTACGCCGCCAGGGACTCAAATCCTGCAGTGCCAGACGTGTCCCCCTGCTTAAGCCAGTACATGTCCAGGCCCGTCTGAAGTTTGCTAGAGAGCATTTGGATGATCCAGAAGAAGATTGGGACGATGTCATATGGTCAGATGAAACCAAAATAGAACTAAAAACTCAACTCGTCGTGTTTGGAGGACAAAGAATGCTGAGTTGCATCCAAAGAACACCATACCTACTGTGAAGCATGGGGGTGGAAACATCATGCTTTGGGGCTGTTTTTCTGCAAAGGGACCAGGACGACTGATCCATGTAAAGGAAAGAATGAATGGGGCCATGTATCGTGAGATTGAGTGAAAACCTCCTTCCATCAGCAAGGGCATAGAATCCCAAACACACCGCCCGGGCAACGAAGGAGTGGCTTCGTAAGAAGCATTTCAAGGTCCTGGAGTGGCCCAGCCAGTCTCCAGATCTCAACCCCATAGAAAATCTTTGGAGGGAGTTGAAAGTCCATGTTGCCCAGCAACAGCCCCAAAATATCACTGCTCTAGAGGAGATCTGAATGGAGGAATGGGCCAAAATACCAGCAGCAGTGTGTGAAAACCTTGTGAAGACTTACAGAAAACATTTGACCTCTGTCATTGCCAACAAAAGGTATATAACAAAGTATTGAGATAAACTTTTGTTATTGACCAAATACTTATTTTCCACCATAATTTGCAAATAAATTCATTAAAAATCCTACAATGTGATTTTCTGGATTTTTTTCTCTCATTTTGTCTGTCATAGTTGAAGTGTACCTATGATGAAAATTACAGGCCTCTTCTTTTTAAGTGGGAGAACTTGCACAATTGGTGGCTGACTAAATACTTTTTTGCCCCACTGTACATGCACTCAAACATATTCAGTTGGCCTTGCTGTTATGATTTTTGTTGTCCTAGATTTGATGTCTTTTGTTTTTTGCATTGTTGTTTCCTTTGTCTTTTTTCCCTCTTTTATTCATTTTGTTGGTTATTGGTGCATTGGGGGGGTGGGGTGGTCTTGGGAATGGAATTATTGTATTTATTTATTGTTTATTTTTCTCAGTGGGGGGCAAATGTGAGGGCGGGTCTTGGATGGTTGAGGGGCAGATCTTGTGGAACTGAAGGGGGGGATCTTGGAGGGCTGGTGGGAGATCTGTTGACGTGCCCTTGAGCAGGGTTTTGACCCTGGTTGCTTCGGTGTGTCGCTCTGGATGGGAGGCTGTTAGATGACTAATGTGATGTAGTTGTTGAGTTGCTTCACTCAAGTATATTGTATGTTTCAAATATTCAATAAAACAACAGACAGGAATCAAAACACAGTTGTGTGTCTAACCCAGTGAGATGCCGCTGGAGAGCGTTGAGCTCTCAGCTTGTCCTCTTGCAGGGGTGTGGCTCTCCATGACGCTGTCGTCCAATAGATGACGAGAACCAGCGTTGGGGAACGTAGCGCTCTTAAACTCCACTGTATTCATCTTATGGATAAAACTACAGGGAAACAAAATAACTATTAAAAACATGATAATGAACCAATGCAGTAAAATTTGCAAACCCCCTAAAAAAAGCTCATAGGGGTGATTATGGCATACAATTCAGACGATGATGGGGTAATGGATATTATAGTGAGCTAAAGTGAGTCCGCAGTGTTGAGTTGACTCACTTGTAGCCCAGGCTGTGACACTTTCTGTGTCCGTAGGGGAGGAGGTTCCTAGGGGAGGGGGGCGTGGGAGGGATTTTGGTTCCGTCTGCAATGGGGCCCTTATGCCCACAGAGAGGAGACGTAGAAGCGTCAGGACCTACGAGGTCCTCTCTAGAGGCAGTAGAGCGAGGGGTGCTGGTGGCTGGCTCAATCTTCAACGACAACCTGAACACAACCCATGAGGACCACATGCCACACACCTGAAGCAGACACTAAACACACCTGATTATGACCTCCAATAAATGTCACCTTATCAAACTCCATTAATGTAACAGAGCCACTACTCACTTGTAGTTGTCATCCTCCACAAACTTCTGTAGCTCCTCAATGTACCTGACTGAGTTGAGATACTTCTGGACATGAGGCAACACTGGTATATCTACAGAGACAGAGAAATTAGTCTTATGGTATGGAGCAGGGAGTGGTGTGTGCGTGTGTGTGCGAGTGGTGTGTGCGTGTGTGTGCGCGTGTACCATAGGTGCAGGAGCGTTGCAGGTCAGATATTATCCTCAGGATGTTGTTCATGAGGTTGGATCTCTGTTCATTCTCCAGGATGCTGCCAGTAGAGGGATACGCTGAGTCTATATATGTCAGGTCAGACAGATACATCCCTACAGAGAGTGAGAGAGGGGGAAACAGTCTGACTTGTAGACAGTCATCGGTAAACACTATTAAATAAACACAAGAGATGCTGGGCTAAGTAGAATCCTGGAACACTAACATGTACTAGAGTAACAAATGCAATGGCGAAGGTGCATAAAGATGGAGGAATCAGATATGACATCATAGTTTAAGAACTCTGTGGGTAGTGCTAAACAAAGGCATGCAACATGGTTCAATGTGCCAGTAAAACAGCACAATCTAGTTGTTTTTTCAAATTGCCGCCATCTTGGAGCTAGAATTGAGATCATGTGTAGTGAGCTAACGCCTTTACCAAAAAAGTGTAACAAGAGCCATGTACAATATGGCGAACTTAGCAAACAAGGCATTTGTGGTAAGTACATGGGGGCTGACATCTTTATGTACCTTCGCCATTGTCATGGGAACTAACATCACTTCAGCATTTACTTTCTTACAAAAACACACACAAACATGAACGTAAACAGAAAACAGAAACTGCTGACTCAGTGAAAAACTTTTGCCCTGCAGACCAACCAATCTTTACTTCTCTCCCTGCCTCTCCATTTCTCAGACCTCTGTTGTTCCAGCCAACTGAAGACACGGCCCATCTGACCGAGGTATGATTCAAAAGAACACCAGGGAGCAGAGGTCATTCCAGACCACATACTGACTAAGCCCTACTCCTTAGTCAACACACACATTTTAGTCATTCATATATACACAAACATCTTAACTATACTGTATACAGTGCCTTCAGAAAGTATTCACATACCTCGGTTTTCTCCACATTGTTGTACAAAGTGGGATTCAAATGAATTTAATTCGATTTTTTTGTCAACGATCTACACAAAATACTCTAAAATTGGAAGAAAAATCATTTAAAAAAAAAAATCACATTTGATCTTGATTACCTTGTCAATACATGTTAGAATCACCTTTAGCAGCAATTACAGCTATGAGTCTTTCTGGGTAAGTCTAAGAGCTTTGCACAGCTGGATTGTACAATATTTGCACATTATTATTTTTCAAACTCTTCAAGCTCTGTCAAGTTGGTTGTGGATCATGGCTATACAGTCATTTGTAAGCCTTGCCATAGATTTTCATGCCGTTTTAAGTCAAAACTGTATGTCATCTTGGTAAGCAACTCAAGTGGGTTATTGTCCTCAACAGGTTATTGTCCTGTTGAAAGGTGCATGTCTCCCAGTGTGTTGGATAGCAGACTAAACCAGGTTTTCCTTGAAGATTTTGGCTGTGCTTAGCTCTATTCTGTTTATTTTTATCCTAAAGACTCCCTAGTCCTGGCCAATATCAAGCATACCCACAACATGATGCAGCCACCACCATGCTTGAAAATATGAATAGTGGTACTCAGTGATGTGTTGTGTTGGATTTGCCCCAAACATAATGCTTTGTATTCAGGACACAAAGTTAATTTCATTGCCACAGCTTTACTTTAGTGCCTTATTGCAAACAGGATGCATGTTTTGGAATATATATATATTTTTGGTTCAGGCTTCCTTCTTTTCACTGTCATCTAGGTTTGTACTGTGGAGTAACTACAATGTTGTTGATCCATCCTCAGTTTTTCCAATCACAGCCATTCAACTCCAGAACTGTTTTAAAGTCACCATTGGTTTCATGGTGAAATACCTGAGCGGGTTCCTTCTTCTCTGGCAACTGAGTTAGGAAGGATGCAAGTATCTTTGCCGTGACTGGGTGTATTGATACACCATCCAAAGTGTAATTATTAACTTCACCATGCGCTAAGGAATACTCATGTATTTTCTTTCCATCTACCAATAGGTGCCTTCATTGCGAGGCATTGGGAAAACCTCCCTGGTCTGTGATTGAATATGTATTGCCAGCAGCATAACACCCTGGCATCCCAACTGCTGGTTTGCTTCTGAAGCTAAGCAGGGTTGGTCCTGGTTAGTCCCGGTGCAGTCTTTCGGATGGGACGTTAAACGGGTGTCCTGACTCTCTGAGGTCATTAAAGATCCCATGGCACTTATTGTAAAGGTGTTAACCCTGGTGTCCTGGCTAAATTCCCAATCTGGCCCTCAAACCATCATGGCCACCTAATCATTCCCAGCTTACAATTGGCTCATTCATCCCCCTCTCCTCTGTAATTATTCCCCAGGTTGTTGCTGTAAATGAGAATGTGTTCAGTCAACTTACCTGGTAAAATAAATAAATGTGTTTGAAATTCCCTGCTCGTCTGAGGACTGTACAGATAAATGTGTAGGGTACAGAGATGAGGTAGTCATTCAAAAATCATGTTAAACACTATTATTGCACACAGAGTCCATGGCATTTAGGATTTCCATAACAAAGGGGTTGACTAGTAAACATTTCTAAAAACATAATTCCACTTGGACGTTATGGTGTGAATACTTTCTGTAGGCACTGTGTAATGATATGCTCTTCACTCCTCTTCTTAGCCCAGCCAACTCCCTCTCTTTCTTGATGTCTCCATCTCCCTGACAGTACTACAGCTCTAAGCTTCTCAGTCTCTCATTACATAAATATTATCATTAGGAGACAAAGGCAGTAGCTGGTTTCCATCTCTGCGAATTTTAGATTAATTTACAGCACCATTTAACTGCCTGTCGCTTTCTCCCATCACGCTGTATTCCTACATCCCCCCCCTCTCCATACATCTGTCATTCTATTCTCCTCTCTACTGCTTTCTATCGCCGTTCTATTTATCTCCCGCCCAGCACCACGGAACATAGAGCCTGTCATACCATCAAACTCTGATTAGAAGCAGAGAGCTAGGGAAGGAAAGGAGAGAGCTAGGGAAGGAAAGGAGAGAGCTAGGGAAGGAGAGCGGGAGAGAAAGGGAGGGAAGGAGGGAAAGAAGGGGAGGAAAGGAGGGAGATAGGGAAGGAGAGAGGGAGAGAAGGAGAAACAACGAAGGCTTAACCGCCATTACTGGTAATTTCATAGCGTGTCAGACGGATGACTACAGTTAATCATGCAAGAGTGAAGTCTGCCCAGAACGTGTGTGTGGACTCACAAATATAGGACAAGAGTAGGAAGCCGTTACTAAGTCCCAGGGGGAAAAAGGTCCCTCTTCTCCTACTTTCCTCTCCTCTGACCCCCCTCTTCTCATTCCAGTGTTCAATCTGGAAATGTGTGGTGCATGAATAGAACTGGTGGGTTTAATTATCAACTAGTCCCCCCTCCCTCTTTCTGACATCTCATATGGCTGAGGGAGGGAGGAGGGGAGGAAACGGGAGGGATAGGGGAGGTGAGGAAGAGGGTCTCTCCATACACCTGGAGCCTCCTTTGCATCTCTCTACAAAGTAGTGTGACCAACAAACACCCACTCGTGCACAGCTGTCTGTATTACATAGTGTCTAAAGGAAGCTCCTGTAAACCCTGAGACAACGACATCAGAATTACTGTGTCACAGCATGAACCCTATCACTACAGGCTGGGTTAGGAAGGGATGGACGGAGTCTCTGAATCACACAGAGGGGTATAAGCACAGAGGAGTAAGCCAGACAGAGGCTGGTGAGTTTGGAGTAGTAGTGGGATGTGGGTTACTGAGAAGACCTGGACCTGTGTTTGTCTGCCCCAAACAAAGAAAGTCAAACTGATTTCTTGAACCCTGAAGTTTCTCCAACTACCAACATCTTTCCTTAAAAAAACAACTTTTAGGGGGAGCTTCTTCTGATATCCCCCTCTCTTTTTCTCAGACCAGTGACATCAGAGGTGGGCTGGGGCATACCAAAAGAAACAGGGAGAAAAGGAGGTGGAAAAACAGCCTCCCTCCTCCAAACCCTCCTCTCTCCCTCCCTTCCCTCTCCAGCCAATCATTTGTGAAAACCTTGAGGAACCAGAGCTCAGTAAGTAGAAGTAACCGGTAGTTTAGTCATGGACAGAGAGCTCCAGCTCTAAACCCTAACGCCAGCCTCACAGGGAGTGGACTTTGCTGAGCAGCAGGCTTCCAACAGCAAGCTTCTGGATTCTGAAGCTCCGGAGATCTAACCACATGACAGAGGTGAGCACCTGTGTAAGATGGGAGAAGTGTAGATGAGCAGAGCCTGAGGAGGGGACTGAACTGGAGCACCGAGGCTCACTGAGGATTGCTTTCTCACTCCATGCATTGTGTTGTGTAGCTATGTGAGCAGCTGGGAGAGCTCTGCTCTGCAGGAGAGGTTAGAACGTTCTGTTAGCAGTTATTTTCTGGGTGCAGAAGAATCAGGGGAGTTTAGCAACGCTGTTTCTCTAGGGGACTGGTATCTAGATCGGTCTAGCTTTACCTTGAGGCTTATGTACAGCGAGACTCTGTACAGTGAGTGAGAAGGACTCCTTAGACAGAGAGCCTGAGACAGACGGGCTGTATGTGGATGTCAAGGGAACAAGCTACACATAGGAGCTCAGCAACAGGTAACCTGCTACACTGTAAATGTCCATTCACTGCTGCTGGGCCTTTATTGGGAAATAGAAACTTTACCTTTCAAGTATCCTGAGTGGTGCAGTGGTCTAAGGCACTGCATCACAGTGCTAGAGGCATCACTACAGACCAGGGTTCGATTCCGGGCTGTATCACAACAGGCGATCGGGAGTTCCATAGGGCATCGTCTGGGTTAGGGGAGGGTTTGGCCTTCTTTTTAAATAAAAAATTGTTCTTAACTGACTAGCCTAGATCAATAAAAAGCATATAGGGAGCAGCGATGAGTCAGTGGACATTTACTGTATTTCACTGGAGTAACTTCCTTCTCTCGGTCGAGCTGTAGTTTTTCCATAATTCTATTGTGTGAGTAAGTGAGAAGGTCAGATGGCGAGATCAGAGATGTGGTGTGTGTGTGTGTGTGTGTATGTGGACCCTTGCTCCTGTTAAGCTTTGGTTTCCTAATATCCTCTCTGCCTGAGAATGAGAAATGGTTGTTAAATTAACCAGGATAGATTAGGGTTAAATAAATAAGTCAACATAATGAGGTGGCGATACACTCTACAGTGTGTGGCTGAATGTTACTATCACACGCACGCATTTTGTGACAATCGATAGCGAATGGAGTTGTTTCTGAATGAATAGAAGGTTCCATTCATGGTGTCGTTTGAAGAAAAACAACACTGATAATACAATATAATTCTACTCTGACCACATCATCCTACAACGCAACCCTCCATCCAGACATCAGATAGAAACCACTCTAAACCTCACACTGACACTCGGGGCTTGGAACATTTATAATATCGGTCTGCTAGCGTTGATATCGCCACTCACAATTAGGTTCAACTGTCTTCACTTATACATGCTGTGCTGTCAAGTGAGATCCATGGAAAACTCTCCGCTCACTCTGGATACACATCTGTTAATGCTGTATGACTGGGGATAGCGACGTAAGAGCACAGCAACACAGTTCACATAAGACTGCCTATGTGAACTGGCCTAACAGCTAAAGCAGATCTTAAAAACAAAATGAGGGCAGGCCTAGAGGTTCTGAAAATGTTTTGTGAGGCGGAGGGTTTTTCAACGATCGATATATCAGAGTAAATCACAGCACTAACTCATCTGACTGACACACAGAGACAGCGGGAGAGATAGAGATATGGGAGAGAGAGAGGGATAAAGAGGGGGGGGGGAGAGAGAGAGAGAGAAGTGCTTGGCTCCCAGTTCACCTGGAACACGTGTTGAGGGACTTCAACTGTGTCAGCACTCTGGCTACAACAACCCTAACCCATACTTATCAACAACTTTAGGTTATGTGGCTTGTGAAGGTCCTGTAGTTAAACTACAGACAGACAGCTAGTGGAGCTGGCTGGCCATAACAGCAGGCATGGGGCCAACCAAAACTATACCTCACAGTGGGGTGCTCCCTGTGCTGCACACCACAGGGGCCACACACGGCCCCAACGAGACCCCTACTGTCTTCCAAACATCACTCTTCCCTACCTCAGTAATAGATACACACAAGCTCATGATTCCCAGCACAAACGAGACTTGACATCCAAGTGTTGGAGACGATTCTAACTTAGACTTTTGAGGAATAGGTGTATTCATATGTGAATCTGAACAACTTAAACACACTGCGGTCAGCCCACAAACACAACAGGCATTCAGTTTGCGACTCTCGCTCTGACCACAAGCGGTTTACCCAGCCACAACACACACTCGAATAACTGAACTTGTGGGGACACACAATTCAGTCCCATTCAAAATCCTATTTTCCCTAACCTTACCCCTAGGCCCTAACCCTAAAGGAGCTAAAAAACAGCATTTGAACTTGTGGGGACTAACAAAATGTCCCCAGTTGGTAAATGTTTGTTTACTATTCTTATGGGGACTTCTGGTCCCCACAAGTATAGGTACACACACACACACAGATTTGTCCTCTGAGCCTGTAATCCATCACCTATGAAGCAACATGAAATCTTAAAATCTGTTAATCCACCCCGGAAACATTTTTTTTGGGGGGGGGGACAAGCGAGCACTTCGATGTGGCCATTTTCAAATTCCTAGAATGTTTAGAATTCCATACAGTAAGGTATTTGAAAATTCTATAGCAATAGCCCAATCAGAACTACAGTAGGACATTATGCAAATAGGCCATTTGCCACACAGGCCTGCCATCATTCACTTTTAACTGGACTGTGTTTACAGGCATAGCAACAACGCGACTTTAGAGCATTAGAACACATTTGCCAAAAGCCACAAAATACACCTGAATGGACTTCTGTAAATACCTCGGGTGTCCTCCTACATTTAGAAACGTCACAGTCCTATTGGTCAAACAACCATGTAAAAGGTAAGCTCTCTCTCCCTCAGTTGCTTATGCACATCAACAAGATCAACAACTAACACTAGCCAGACCAGAGCGAGATGAGCTAAAAATCTAACAAGGGAACCATACATAAACCCTCCCACACTTTTTCAGCTAGTTGTCCGTCAAAATTGCACTGATAAACGGAAGGGAATAGTAGCCGCTCGTCCTTCTGCAGCTTGCCTTCCAAAGCATGCTTGTCCCAACCTACGTTTTGACAACTGAATGGGAACTTGCAAACCTGCCAATTTGATCGATGCCAAATACATCTGATTGACAAGATGAATACCTATGTGAGAATGCTGTTCATCGACTACAGCTCGGCATTTAACACCATAGTACCCTCCAAGCTCTTCATCAAGCTCGAGACCCTGGGTCTCGACCCCGCCCTGTGCAACTGGGTACTGGACTTCCTGACGAGCCGCCCCCAGGTGGTGAGGGTAGGCAACAACATCTCCTCCCCGCTGATCCTCAACACTGGGGCCCCACAAGGGTGCGTTCTGAGCCCTCTCCTGTACTCCCTGTTCACCCACAACTGCGTGGCCACGCACACCTCCAACTCAATCATCAAGTTTGCGGACGACACAACAGTGGTAGGCTTGATTACCAACAACGACGAGACGGCCTACAGGGAGGAGGTGAGGGCCCTTGGAGTGTGGTGTCAGGAAAATAACCTCACACTCAACGTCAACAAAACTAAGGAGATGATTGTGGACTTCAGGAAACAGCAGAGGGAACACCCCCCTATCCACATCGATGGAACAGTAGTGGAGAGGGTAGCAAGTTTTAAGTTCCTCGGCATACACATCACAGACAAACTGAATTGGTCCACCCACACAGACAGCATCGTGAAGAAGGCGCAGCAGCGCCTCTTCAACCTCAGGAGGCTGAAGAAATTCGGCTTGTCACCAAAAGCACTCAAACTTCTACAGATGCACAATCGAGAGCATCCTGGCAGGCTGTATCACCGCCTGGTACGGCAACTGCTCCGCCCACAACCGTAAGGCACTCCAGAGGGTAGTGAGGTCTGCACAACGCATCACCGGGGGCAAACTACCTGCCCTCCAGGACACCTACACCACCCGATGTTACAGGAAGGCCATACAGATCATCAAGGACAACAACCACCCGAGCCACTGCCTGTTCACCCCGCTATCATCCAGAAGGCGAGGTCAGTAGAGGTGCATCAAAGCTGGGACCGAGAGACTAAAAAACAGCTTCTATCTCAAGGCCATCAGACTATTAAACAGCCACCACTAACATTGAGTTGCTGCTGCCAACACACTGACTCAACTCCAGCCACTTTAATAATGGGAATTGATGTAAAATATATCACTAGCCACTTTAAACAATGCTACCTAATATAATGTTTACATACCCTACATTATTCATCTCATATGTATACGTATATACTGTACTCTATCATCTACTGCATCTTTATGTAATACATGTATCACTAGCCACTTTAACTATGCCACTTTGTTTACATACTCATCTCATATGTATATACTGTACTCGATACCATCTACTGCATCTTGCCTATGCCGCTCTGTACCATCACTCATTCATATATCTTTATGTACATATTCTTTATCCCCTTACACTTGTGTGTGTATAAGACAGTAGTTTTGGAACTGTTAGTTAGATTACTTGTTGGTTATTACTGTATTGTCAGAACTAGAAGCACAAGCATTCGCTACACTCGCATTAACATCTGCTAACCATGTGTATGTGACAAATAAAAGTTGATTTGATTTTGATTTGAGATATGCCAACTGTGGATAACAGTTGTTCAAGTTCAGCATTAGCAAGCAAAGTGATTCACATTTCTTGCTTGCTAACCAAAATGACAACAGAATCTCTAGCTGTAGCCACCTACAAAACGGCAAGGGGAAAAAGTTGGTAACTCACCCACTCCTCCAATGACATCCCCCCCCCAGCAGCTAGCTATCGAGTCATTTATGCCGGCAGGCCCGGTGTTTGACACGTGCGCTAGCCTATTAGCCCCGTTATGACTGATTTGTGATCATTGCTCTTTCTAGTTTGATTGTATTGACATTCCCAGCTTTAGTTACAGGTGTCTGTTTTTGTTTCAAAATATTGAGTCACTGGAACAGTTGATCCTGAATGTGTGCAGGCAGCAAACAATGTACCAGGCCAGCTGTGATTTACAGCCTGACAGTAATATTTTTTGACTACCAAGAAATGTATTGATGAATTATATTAAATCATGCACTGAACTGCATCCATCTATTCTGCCAAAAATGCTTCACTGTACGTCAAGGCATTTTCGGTCAAATAGAACTTAATTTTAAACAATATAATTATAAACTGGGAATTTTATATTTTTGACAGATATGATTGTTTCATATCTGCAAAGTAGTTCTGCAACGCAGTCAGCTCCACTTTAAAACACTATTAACTACAATAAAAATACTCCATAACTATCAGTTACCTGCACCAGTGGAAAGAACATATGCTTGAGGAGAGGAAGCTGATATACTGTAGCAGACGAAAAGAGCTCATTCAAAGATCTGTTAAATGTTAAGGGAGAATCAAACAGGGGAGTTGAGTGTGTGGAGTCAAAACTACTCTGGTAGGAAAGGAGAGAGAAGGTACAAAGGAGTTAGAGGAGGGAGAGAAAAGACAGTAAGAGACGCAAGACACAGGCACACACAAACCAAGAGTCAAAGGACACTGTGTGTGTGTGGGATGGAGAGAGTAAGGGAAGCCTTGTAGACACAAACATGGTGAATCCCACGAGGGAACTTTGTGTGTGTGAGACTTCCTTGGGCTTATGACACACAAATAGTGATTGATTTTGGGGTGGGGTGAAGGCAGAGTGGGGCCACACCCTACTATGCTGAGACTCCCACATTTGAAACTGAAACTCAACTAGGGTTCCAGTCCTCACACACACACCAATTCCTCATTTGGCCACCTTTCCTTCCAGTTCTCTGCTGCCAATGACTGGAACGAACTGCAAAAATCACTGAAGCTGGAGACCCATATCTCCCTCACTAGCTTTAAGCACCAGCTGTCAGAGCAGCTCACAGATCACTGCACATAGCCCATCTGTAAACAGCCCATCCAACTACCTCATCCCCATACTGCATTTATTTATTTATTTTGCTCCTTTGCACCCCAGTATCTCTATTTGCACATTCATCTTCTGCACATCTACCATTCCCGTGTCTAATTGCTATAGTGTAAACACTTCGCCACCATGGCCTATTTATTGCCTTACCTCCCTAATCTTACCTTATTTGCACTCACTGTATATAGATTTTTTATGCTTTATTATTGACGGAATGTTTGTTTATTCCATGTGTAACTCTGTTGTTGTTTGTGTCGAACTGCTGTGCTTTATCTTGGCCAGGTCGCAGTTGTAAATGAGAACTTGTTCTCAACTAGCCTACCTAGTTAAATAAAGGTGAAATAAAAAAATAACACACTAGAAGAACCAAAACATTGACTCCAATCTCTTAAGACATTCTGGGTTTGGGAGATCCAACCAGAGACCCAAAACCATATTGTTAAAACGCCTTCCTCTCCTTCCCTCGGTTTTCCTCTTCATCCTACAGGACCAATTACAGTTGTGGTTTAGATGGACTTCCACGTCATAAACCCTTTGGTCTTGCTCTCTCATCATTTCCTCCAGCACTAGTTTACACCATGACTTAAATCACCCTACTCAGAAAGAGGTGACCACTATAACCCCACTTTCCCCAAATCCTGCCCTCTCTCCCTTCCTCCACATCTTCAATCTCTGGCTCTATCAGTTAGTTGTAAGTATGACATGGTGTCTAGCGTGTGGAGGTTGCCTGGAATGTTGATCCTTTGCTCTCTCTGACTGTTCCAAGTAATTGCTAACATGTTGAGGGTGCGTGTGAGAGACAGAGCAAATGGAGCGTTTGTGTGTGTGTGTGTGTGTGTGTGTCTGAAGAGGGAGCAAGAGCGAGCAATCGCGAGAACTGCTTTTTTGTGGGGAGGGGGGGGAACAAGTGTGTGTGTGAACAGTAGGGTTCTGACAGGGCCATGTTTGTAGTAAACCTTTTACAACTGTGCTAAAGCATCCTCTCCCTGATCCCTCTATTCTCTCCTCCTCTCTCTGTTCTTTCGGGAGATGGATGTGTTGTGTGTTTGGGGGTTTTAGAAGCAGACTGGGAAAGTCTGAAGGCCAGATGGGACATTGGAAGCTGGAAATGTCACGCTGGGAAATGCAGTCTAAAAAAATATTAATAGAATAGCTTCCAAATATGGCCTCTCTTCCTGGTGCCGCTATCCATCAGACAGAACACTGACATATAGATGGAACCTGCTCCATCAATCATAGCTGGGCATAACAGGTACACAAATCTGATGACTTCAATCAAAATGAAGGTGAAAGACGGAGGCCATACAGCCATATCTATATCTATATATATATATCTATAGATATATATACACAGTACTAGTCAAAAGTTTGGACACACCTAATTTAAGGTTTTTTATTTTTACTATTGTATATACTGTAGAATAATAGTGAAGATATCAAAACTATGAAATAAAAGTGTTAAATCAAAATATATTTCATATTTGAGATACTTCAAAGTAGACACCCTTTGCCTTGATGACAGCTTTGCACACTCTTAGGTCAGTTAGGATCACCACTTTATTTTAAAGAATGTGAAATGTCAGAATAATAGTTTAGAGAAAGTTTTATTTCAGCTTTTATTTCTTTCATCACATTCCCAGTGGGTCAGAAGTGTACATACACTCAATTAGTATTTGGTAGCATTGCCTTTAACTTGGGTCAAACGTGTCGGGTAGCATTCCACAAGCTTACCACAATAAGTTGGGTGAATTTTGGCCCATTCCTTCAGACAGAGCTGGAGTAATAACTAAGTTTGGTTTAAAGGCATCCTTGCTCACACACGCTTTTCCAGTTCTGCCCACAAATTGTCTATAGGATTGAGGTCAGGGATTTGTGATGGCCACTCCAATACCTTGACTTTGTTGTCCTTAAGCCATTTTGCCACAACTTTGGAAGTATGCTTGGGGTCATTGTCCATTTGGAAGACACATTTGAGACCAAGCTTTAACTTCCTGACTGATGTCTTGAAATGTTGCTTCAATATGTCCACATAATTTACCTCCTCATGATGCCATCTATTTTGTGAAGTGCACCAGTCCCTCCTGCAGCAAAGCACCCCCACAACATGATGCTGCCACCCCTGGTGCTTCACAGTTGGGATGGTGTTCTTCGGATTGCAAGCCTCCCCCTTTTTCCTCCAAGAATAACGATGGTCATTATGGCCAAACAATTCTATTCTTTATTTCATCAGACCAGAGGACATTTCTCCAAAAAGTACAATCTTTGTCCATGTGCAGTTGCAAACCGTAGTCTGGCTATTTTATGGCGGTTTTGGAGCAGTGGATTCTTCCTTGCTGAGCGACCTTTCAGGTTATGTCGATATAGGACTCATTTTACTGTGGATATAGATACTTTGTACCCGTTTCCTCCAGCATCTTCACAAGGTCCTTTGCTGTTGTTCTGGGATTGATTTGCACTTTTCACACCAAAGTACGTTCATCTCTAGGAGACAGAACATGTCTCCTTCCTGAGCAGTATGACGGCTGCGTGGTCCAAAGGTGTTTATACTTGCGTACTATTGTTTGTACAGATTAATGTGGTACCTTCAGGCATTTGGAAATTACTCCAAAGGATGAACCAGACTTGTGGAGGTCTACAATTTTTTTCTGAGTTCTTGGCTGATTTCTTTTGAATTCCCCATGATGTCAAGCAAATAGGCACTGAGTTTGAAGGTAGGCCTTGAAATACATCCACAGGTACTCCTCCAATTGACTTAAATTATGTAAATTAGACTAATCAGAAGCTTCTAAAGCCATGACATCATTTTCTGGAATTTTCCAAGATGTTTAAAAGTAGTCAACTTAGTGTATGTAAACGTCTGACCCACTGGAATTGTGATACAGTGAATTATAAGTGAAATAATCTGTCTGTAAACAATTGTTGGAAAAATTACTTGTGCACAAAGTAGATGTCCTAACCGACTTGCCAAAACTATAGCTTGTTAACACGAAATTTGTGGGAGTGGTTGAAAATGAGTTAATGACTTCAACCTAAGTGCATGTGAACTTCCGACTTCAACTATATGTTATATCTCTATATATGACTTAGGAATGTATATATATATATATTTTTTTTTAAATCGCACTATTCAAATAGTATTATTCATTTTTGCCAAATACGTGTGGTTATTAAATAGTGTGTTTTTAATAACCTGAGCACTGATGTGCGAGGGAGAGGCTGGCGCTCTATTGCTGCAGCACGAAGTTAT
The DNA here is from genome assembly GCF_018296145.1 of Oncorhynchus tshawytscha. Taxonomy (NCBI): domain Eukaryota; kingdom Metazoa; phylum Chordata; class Actinopteri; order Salmoniformes; family Salmonidae; genus Oncorhynchus; species Oncorhynchus tshawytscha. Next base: position 62,450,714 of record NC_056433.1, on the reverse strand, counting down.
ATAGAGCAGTGTTTGTAGCGAGCAGACGGAGAGAGAGACCCCCAAGGCAACTCTGCTACATCCAAGACTAGCTAACTTGTAGCAGCCAGTGTTCTTTATCATCCCATATAACAAAAGATGTGTATAACTAACCCAACATAAACGACAGGCGGTGGTATCCAATGGGAGCAAATTAAATCAGTTTGCAGAACAAGCAAGGGGGGCAGAGCAATGCATGAGGTAGCGAGATCCTATTGGCGTATTTGCATATTTCCGTTAGGGAACGACTACTCTGAATTCGCCCTTGCACACCTAAACAACGCAATATTCTGAAACTTTGACAAAGGGTAAAGTCTACAAAACCTAGTCCACTCTGTTCGTAACAGATTGTAGTTCATAAAGCTAGCTAGGCTTTTGAAGTCACATGCTGCGCATTCTCCCCAACCACATTCAATTAAACAGCCTACCGGTTGGTTGCTCGTTGTAGCCTACTCCTTCCGCTAGCTTTTAATTGCGTAATTTTATTCCGTCTTGTATTTATTTCATTAGTGAACTATCACTCCACCTAATTTTGAAAAATACTTTCCAGTGTTAAAAAGCAGGTTAAAATTGGCCTCTATACTTTTTTGCTCTTGCTAAATGAACACACAAGTATTCAAATATGAACATCAGTTTGGATATTTGACTAACCGTGCACATCCCTAATACGTCTCTACCACTTTAACATTTAGTTAACTTTAACCCTGGTTGATAGCAGCAGCGATAACACAATCCTTCTCATTCATGATTGTCAGACAGTAGCCAGAACAGCCCCCCAAAAAACTTGTTTCTCACAAGCGTAGCATGGGTTGCGAGTTCCGCAAACAGACATTACTTTAACCTAACAAACGTTAGAGATGATAAATTATGGGCATTACCGGTAATGGGGAATTGAGACAGCAAACAATGCACACATTGTTTCATAACTTCAATGAATATGCACAAAATGGCGAGTGAGCACATTCTGGAGCCACACTCCCCTTATTCTTGGACCATTAGATATGCGTCTCATGTCCCATAAAAAAATATTTGCGACTGCTGGACTAAAAGAATCTTGGTTGACCAACAGCCTATCCACCAAACAATTGACCAGTCGACTAAATGGGGACAGCCCTAATACAGTAATACCCTAACAAGGAGAAAGGGCGAGATGTTGAGTGTCTCGTGTCCCGTTACTTCTCCATTAACAGCTCATGTGTATGTAAGTGAGCGGGAGTATATGGCTGAGAGAGAAGCAGAGGTTTGTGGCCAAAGTCATAGGTCAGCTGCCCATTAATAATCATTAGCAAGGTGAGCAGCCAGAGAGACTGATGGAGGTCACTGTTTCCATCATGTAAGGCTGGGAGAGGGAGACAGGCAGGGCAGTTCCAGAACATACTGGCACAGTTACAACACACACCACTAAGCTAGTTTTCCTTTGTCTGGGGTTGGACATTGCGACATCTGTTAGGGGATACACGAACCATCCTCTGTGGTGCCTGAGCCAATAATACTTCTCTTTTTATTAAATTTAGTTGAGAAGGGGGAGAAAGGGAAAGAAAGGGTTGAGATTTCTAACTGGCTGTGTTTTCTGCTTTCCCAAGTCTGTCCATCTTCCCTCACCTCTGTCACTACCCATTATCTACTACAGCCTCAATACTGACCCAGAAAGAGGGAGGAGAGGACAGAAAAGGGACAGCGAGAGAGCAAGTCAGAAGAGAGGTACAACAGTGTTACATCCATACTATACTGTAGGTGATTGTTGGGGCGGAGTGTTCTGGAGACAGCCAGGAAGAGGAGTAGTGAATGTCCCACTTCTTCCAGATCCAACTCTCCATCTAACAGTCAGTCTGTATTTACCTCCCTCGTCAGCTATGCGGCTCTGGGTGTGTTGTGCAGGTCGGAGTTGATTTGGTTTAATCGGCTCTGGTTGGACTGAGATTTAATCTGGCCTGGATGTCTTACTGAAAGAGACACTTCTCTTCAGCTTTTCAGAAACATTTTGTAAGTTACAGCCTTATTCTAAAATGGATTAAATCAATGTTTTTCCTCATCAACCTACACACAATACCTCATAATGACAAAGTGAAACCGGTTATAATTTTTTTCAAATTGATTAAAAATAAAAAAACAGAAATACCTTATTTACATAAGTATTCAGACCCTTTGCTATGAGACTTGAGATTGAGCTCAGGTGCATCCTGTTTCCATTGATCATCCTTGAGGTGGTTCTACAACTTGATTGGAGTCCACCTGTGGTAAATGCAATTGATTGGACATGATTTGGAAAGGCACACACCTGTCTATATAAGGTCCCACAGTTGACAGTGCTTGCCTGAGCAAAAACCAAGCCATGAGGTCGAAGGAATTGTCCGTAGATCTCCGAGACAGGATTGTGTCGAGGCACAGATCTTGGGAAGGGTACCAAAATATTTCTGCAGCATTGAAGGTCCCCAAGAACACAGTGGCCTCAATCATTCTTAAATGGAAAAGGTTTGGGACCACCAAGACTCTTCCTAGAGCTGGCCTCTCTACCAAACTGAGCAATCAGGGGGGGAAGGGCCTTTTACTGGGGAATGGCTTCCATGACAGCCCCCTTGAAATTTGGCAAAATGCACCTAAAGGACTCTCAGACCATTAGAAACAAGATTATCTGATGAAACCAGAGATCCTTGATGAAAACCTGCTCCAGAGCAATCAGGACCTCAGACTGGGGTCAAGGTTCACCTTCCAATAGGACAACGACACTAAGCACACAGCCAAGACAGCATAGGAGTGGCTTCGGGACAAGTCTCTGAATGTCCTTGAGTTGCCCAGCCGGAGCCCGGACTTGAACCCGATACGACAACTTTGGAGAGACCTTAAAATAGCTCTGCGGCAACGCTCCCCATCCAACCTGACAGAGCTTGAGGGGATCTGTAGAGAAGAATGGGAGAATTTTCATTATGAGCTATTGTGTGTAGATTGATGAAAGAAATGAAAAAAACATCCATCCATTTTAGAATAAAGATGTAACAAAATTTGTTAAAATTCGAGGTCTGAATACTTTCCAAATGCACTATAGTGCACTTCTTTTGACAAGAGCCCTTGTTGACAGTAGGACACTAAATAGGCAATAAGGTACCATTTGGGAGGTAGTCTGCAGCTGACTCAGTAGAGAGCTGGTTCTGTTTACATTCTGCCCCTTGCTACAAACAGGCACTTCCTGTAGGCCTTCACTAGGTGTTAGGGCACAGAGTACAGACCACTGACAGGTCTGGTCTGGAAGACCTACTGTTGTGTTGTGCTTTACTTAGTGTACAGACAGAGAGTGGGAGAGACAGAATGTAATGACAGTGGACAATGACAGGTAGTGTATTGGTTTGTATGGAGTTAAAAAAGGTACAGTAAAACTCCTCTCTCTCTCACAACCTGGAATGTCTTTCCTCTGGTGTTCTAGTTCTTAGAACCACCACAGAGGGGGAAAAAAATGACCCTAAAGCATAGGGGGAGAGACAGATGAAGAGAGTAAAAAAACAGTGACACTCAGGGGAGAGAGCGCAAGAGTGCAAGCATGGTGGATGAGAGAGAGAGAGAAACGTGCATGTGAGAAAGAGAGAACAGAAAATCGAGATGAGGATTGCGAGTGAGTCCGTCCTATAATACTACCTGTCACATTCCAGACGCCTCTGCCCCTGCAGTGTCTCTCAGAGGGAGCCTGATAATGGCGCAATATGGGCATGGATGAAGGAGCTGCAAAACTACACGGACCAAAAATATAAAAACGCAACATGCAACAATTTCAAAGATTTTATTGAGTTATATTTCACATAACAAAATTAGTCAAATGAAACACGGGACCAACACTTCACGTGTTGCGTTTATATTTTTGATCAGTATAGCTGCCTTGAGAGAGTGATGTGTGTGTGTGTGTGTATGCTTTTCATCCAACCTTTTTATGTGAGTAAAGTACATGTCGGATAAAGAAAAATCACAGGCCTGATGAAAACTTTCCAAATGTAAACAAAACATACTAGACAAGGTGGGATCTTTTTGTGTCTGTAAAATGAATCATGCGAGAAATGTCAGTGTAAACGTTTTATGCGCAAATAGATATAATCATCATCATATTGAAGTAAACTTGAAGTCACACGATGACCTGTGGTCCTCCCACTACGACTAGTCGAGAAAGCATGCAGTTTAACAGGCTACAGATATGAATGATGCACTTTCACCACCCTGTGAAATTCAAGGTGATGAGCTTGATGCTCCTTTCAATAAATATCAAGGATATTTTTCTGTTGACATGATAATCAATGCTTGGCTGCAGTTTGACAATTACAAATAATCTCACTATTTTGTCTATAATAATAATAATAATAATAAATAATATTCTCATCATGTAGGCCAGGGGTACTCAACAGGTCCAGAGCCTGCTGGTTTTCTGTTCCAGCTCATAATTCATTGAACCCGCCTGGTGTGCCAGGTCCAAATCAGTCCCTGATTAGAGGGGAACAATGAAAACAAGCAGTGGAACTGACTTCGAGGTCCAGAGTTGAGTTTGAGGGATGTAAGCTACACGTGCGCTCTAGCCAACAGCACGCAGAGAGGAGTTGAAAATGTGATTGAAACCCATTTAACTTGTATTTTTTATTCGGTACCTGGGAATTTAATCTGAAAAGGGTATTATGTGCACTACTGTACATCATCATATACAGCCATTCATCTGCAACAAGTCAATTTGATGGAAACATCTCTGCTGGGAATACGCACATTGTCTTTATGCGGATTTTAGAATATGCACTACCGTCCAAAAGTTTGGGGTCACTTAATTTCTTTGTTTTTGAAAGAAGCGCACGTTTTTTGTCGATTAAAATAACATAAAATTGATCAGAAATACAGTGTAGACATTGTTGATGTTGTGAATAGCTGGAAACGGCAGATTTTTTTATGGAATGTCTACATAGGCGTACAGAGGCCCATTATCAGTAACCATCACTCCTGTGTTCCAATAGCTAATTCAAGTTTATAATTTTAAAAGGCTAATTGATCATTGGAAAACACTTTTGCTATTATGTTAGCACAGCTGAAAACTGTTGTCCTGATTAAAGAAGCAGTAAAACTGTCCTTCTTTAGACTAGTTGAGTATCCGGAGCATCAGCATTTGTGGGTTCGATTACAGGGTCAAAATAGCCAGAAACAACAAACTTTCTTCTGAAACTCGTCAGTCTATTCATGTTCTGAGAAATGAAGGCTATTCCATGTGAGAAATTGCCAAGAAACTGAAGATCTCGTACAACGCTGTGTACTACTCCCTTCACAGAACAGCGCAAACTGGCTCAGAATAGAAAGAGTAGTGGGAGGCCCGGGTGCACAACTGAGCAAGAGGACAAGTACATTAGAATGTCTAGTTTGAGAAAACGACGCCTCACAAGTCCTCAACTGGCAGCTTCATTAAATAGTACCCTTTGCAACTCTGCCTAGAAGGCCAGCATGCCTGAGTCGCCTCTTCACTGTTGACGTTGAGGTTGGTGTTTTGCAGGTACTATTTAATGACGCTGCCAGTTGAGGACTTGAGGCGTTTCTAAGTGAACCCAAACTTTTGAACGGTAGTATGTATGTATGTATGTATGTATGTATGTATGTATGTATGTATGTATGTATGTATGTATGTATGTATGTATGTATGTATGTATGTATGTATGTATGTATGTATGTATAAAATGTCACCAATTGGATGGAAAACCAGCTAATGAAGAAAATTTGTAATTCTATATTTTTCAAAATCTCTGAATTTCCTGGAATTTCATTGGAACTGACCCCAACCCTGGTGTGCTACCTTCAGCAATAAATAAGCTTTTTTTGAAAGAGTTCCATTGTCCTTCACATTTTGCTGAACCTCCTCTTTCCTTCAGTTTGCTCCTTAAATTTTTGCACCTTGGCTGGAAAGTGAGGTAATGGCAGTGATCCCTTCCGTGTGTGTGTGTGTGTGTGTGTGTGTGGGGGGAGAGCTTGAAGATGCTAAAGCCATTAACAGGGCAGTGAGTATACAGGATACAGAACCTGGTTACGCTGTCAGTGGAATCTGCAGTTGGACTAACACACAGCCAGTGAAATAAAGAAAAGCACTCTACGCAGACACTTCTCACACAGTACTGGCTCAGCTCCCTAACATACACTGACATAAACAGGCTCCCTTTCACAGTATCCACACTAGAGGTCGACCGATTATGATTTTTCAACGCCGATACCGATTATTGGAGGACTCAAAAAAGGCGATGCCGATTAAAATCGTCCGATTTGTTTTATTTTGAATAATAATTGTAATAATGACAATTACAACAATCCCGAATGAACACTTATTTTAACTTAATATAATAAATCAATAAAAATAAATAACGAAACATGTTCAATTTGGTTTAAATAATGCAAAAACAAAGTGTTGGAGAAGAAAGTAAAAGTGCAATGTGTGTCATGTAAGAAAGCTAACGTTTAAGTTCCTTCCTCAGAACATGAGAACATATGAAAGCTGGTGGTTCCTTTTAACATGAGTCTTCAATATTCCCAGGTACGAGGTTTTAGGTTGTAGTTATAGTATTTATAGGACTATTTCTCTCTATACCATTTGTATTTCATATACCTTTGACAATTGGATGTTCTAATAGGTACTTTAGTATTGCCAGTGTAACAGTATAGCTTCCGTCCCTCTCCTCGCTCCTACCTGGGCTCGAACCAGGAACACAACGACAACAGCCACCCTCGAAGCAGCGTTACCCATCGCTCCACAAAAGCCGCGGCCTTTGCAGAGCAAGGGGAACAACTACTCCAAGTCTCAGAGCGAGTGACGATTGAAACGCTATTAGCGCGCACCCCGCTAACTAGCTAGCCATTTCACATCGGTTACACCAGCCTAATCTCGGGAGATGATAGGCTTGAAGTCATAAACAGCGCAATGCTTGAAGCACAGGGAAGAGCTGCTGGCAAAACGCACGAAAGTGCTGTTTGAATGAATGCTTACGACCTTGCTGGTGCCTACCATCGCTCAGTCAGACTGCTCTATCAAATCATAGACTTAATTATAACATAATAACACAGAAATACGAGCCTTTGGTCATTAATATGGTCGAATCCGGAAACTATCATTTCGAAAACAAAACGTTTAATCTTTCAGTGAAATACAGAACCGTTCCGTATTTTATCTAACGGATGGCATCCATAAGTCTAAATATTGCTGTTACATTGCACAACCTTCAATGTTATTTCATAATTATGTAAAATTCTGACAAATTAGTTCACAATGAGCCAGGCTGCCCAAACTGTTGTGTATATACCCTGACTGTGCGTGCAATGAACGCAAGAGAAGTGCCACAATTTCACCTGTTTAATATTGCCTGCTAACCTGGATTTATTTTAGCTAAATATGCAGGTTTAAAAATATATACTTCTCTGTATTGAGTTTAAGAAAGGAATTGGTGTTTATGGTTAGGTTTATGGTTACAGTCGTGCAACGATTGTGCTTTTTCACAAATGCGCTTTTGTTAAATCATCACCCTGCGTTGCATTGATTATATGCAACGCAGGACATGCTAGATAAACTAGTAATATCATCAACCATGTGTAATTAACTAGTGATTATGATTGTTTTTTATACGATAAGTTTAATGCTAGCTAGAAACTTACCTTGGCTTCTTACTGCATTCGCGTACCTGGCAGGCTCCTCGTGGAGTGCAATGAGAGGCAGGTGGTTAGAGCGTTGGAGTAGTTAACTGTAAGGTTGCAAGATTGAATCCCGGAGCTGACAAGGTAAAAATCTGTCATTCTGCCCCTGAACAGGCAGTTAACCCACTGTTCCTAGGCCGTCATTGAAAATAAGAATGTGTTCTTAACTGACTTGCCTAGTTAAATAAAGGTTAAAAAATAAAAAAATCTGCCAAGTCGGTGACCAAAAATACAGATTTCCGATTGTTATGGAAACTTGAAATCGGCCCTAATTAAAATTGGCCATTTCGATTAATCGGTCGACCTCTATTCCACACTACTGATCTAAGTGACAGATTTGACTCCTCTGACGATCCACAACAGCATCATACAGGAGCCACACAGAGCCCCAGTTTCAGGGTGGGGGTGTTGTGTGGACTTACATAGGCCAAACTCAGAGTGTAAAATGGAGTTGTGTGTTTGAGAGGTGTTGATGAGAATCAAACACCAGCAGAGAGACAGAAACCACAATGGGGGTCAGAGAGAGGATATAGGATTCTGAGCAGGGCCAGGGAACTAGGGCAGAGTGGTGGGCAGGGCTGGGGGCATCAGACACCAGAGGTAAATTACATTTTCTACTTAACATACCTGTGAGCTTTGGTGTCTGGAGCCTTGTGGTGCCACGGTCTGTGTGTGCGAGTGTGTCTGGGTGTTTTGTGTGTGTGTGTATGTGTGTGTGTTCGTGTCTAGAGCCTCGTGGTGCGTGTTTACAAAACCTGTCTGGCAGGAGGAGCCAGAACAGGCTTAGGATGTACAGCCAGGGGTTAAGAGGGGGGTAGTGGGGCGGGGTGGAGAGTTGGGGTCAGTCCGGGAGGGAGAAGCCAGCCAGAGCTCTCCTCGCTCAAAGAACTATCCTGTTAACACAGCCCCATCTGCAGGGAGAGGAAGTATGTCTCAGAGCCCTGCAGCACCAGGGAAGGCCAGGGGACTCAGCAGTCTGGGTGTTTAGGAAACAGCTCTGACAGAGAACAGACATCCAGACCTCCTCTTGCAGAATGACTGAACAGCAATTTGTTCCCCAGCTCCCTGTGAGACCAGCTAGCCCTCCTACTGCTTGGTTTTAGATCATTACACAAACCCTGTTTGTCAGAGTATTGTTCTGGATTAAATTTCTGGCTTTAGTGCTAAAACATCTTATTGGGAATCATTCTGCCGCATGACTAATCGACTGCCTTAGGGATCATTGACGATCATTGACCATTTCTGCCAGGGCATTCACATAACGTCTACCCCAACCTGGTGTTTAAGTTGTATACTGTAAATGTCCACCGTTGGCAAGCCTGACTATTACTTCTGACTGAGGGAATGTCTGCTAGTAATTAGCTGTAAACATTTGTTGAATTCCAACCGTGTGTGTGCAAGCTACGTGTAGTCTTCACATCCTGCTTTGTTGTTATGAATGATGCTGCTGCCAAACTATTTTCCCTTTTTAGGGATAAAATATACATGACCAGCACTCCTGGTACTTTGTTGTCAACAATCTAATTGTTCATTGTTGGGAACAGTAAGCCATTACTTCACACCAACTCATGTTCCTTCATCAATTGCAGAGAAGCCCAGAGGAAGTCCAGGAGTCATCCAGACAGCCAGTAGAAGTACACTATGCAGGGTGTGGTGGGGGTGAGGCAGGGAGTGTCGTGGAGCCTGTGTGCCCTGCTCTGCCTCTCTTTCTTGGAGCAGAGCCAGTGCAGGGGCTCCAGACAGGCTAGAGAAACCAAGGAATATCCCCTGCTCAGGGCCAAACGAACTCCCACAGAAGACATCAAGAAGTGCTCCTACACCTTTCTGATTCCCCAGCAGAAGATCACAGGTCAGTGTTTAGTCTTCTGTGAAGACGTCTATTTTACATCTTGTCACGTGACTTCAAATTAATTTAATGCCCATCATCAGGCCCCATCTGTGCCAGTGCAACGGGCCCCGAGCCGGACAAGGAGCGTGTGACACGGATGGACATAGCTGACGTAAGAGAGGTGCTGTTCAAGCAGAGACGGGAGATTGAGACCCTGCAGCTGGTGGTGGATGTGGACGGCAACATGGTGAACGAGATGAAGCTGCTCAGGAAGGAGAGCAGGAACATGAACTCCAGGGTGACCCAGCTCTACATGCAGCTGCTTCACGAGATCATCAGGAAGAGAGACAACTCTCTGGAGCTGGCCCAGCTGGAGAACCGGGTTCTCAACGTCACCTCAGAGATGTTGAGGCTAGCCTCGCGCTACAAGGTTAGAACGCCAAGGTGGAACTGAAACGCAACGTGGTTAATGTTACTTTCATGTAGAGGTGAAATCAAATGAAGGAGTGTGCTAGAAGCAGAACAACACTGCTATAATATGGAACTTTAGAAGGCCAGCACTCACTTAATATAGCTGGGGACAATATTTAGATGTGCCTATAGCACATGTAATGTTGCTAAAATATCTGTTAGAAATATATCAAGACACTTCTGGTCTTTATGTTAACTTCTCTCTCCTGCCACAAGGAGCTAGAAGGGCGTTTTGCAGCGATGGCGGGGGTGGTGAACAACCAATCTGTGCTGATTGCTGCGTTGGAGGAGCAGTGTCTGCGGACCCTGGGGCGCAGTGAGATGCAGGTGGTCCCCCCGCTGGTCCAGGTGGTCCCAGAGAACATCCCCGTCAACAGCCGCTTCACCAACGAGATACAGAGGGATCACAACAACCGGGCATTCCCACGGGGGTCGCGCATGGACTCCCCCACCGCCTCTCCATTTGGACTCAACCCGCCGCCACCGCAGGGCACGCTCACCTCAGACGGTACGTACCAAATAACCCCGGGAGGGGTGGTTAGAGTTAATGAGACAAAGACTGAATAATTGTGTCCATTTACCAGAGCATGTCGAGTTGGTTGGAAGCAGTGCTGGTATGGCAATTTCTGAATTAGGCAGAAGCTAAACTCACAGTACGCCGGGCAGACATTTCACATGTCTAATTGTCAGAGACGCTAAATTAGAATTGCGGCGGCCAATGGTGCATGTAATTTGATGAACGCCTGGTGAAAGGGGAAACGGTCTGGACAATGGGCCGGCTGTGGTCCAGTGGGTTCATCCCTGGCAGGACAGACAGCGCAGTGAGATCACACATTCCTCTCAGTGCCTCTGGGACAGCTGGACTGGCTATAACCTACTGCTGGTGTGTGTGTGCGTGCGCGCGCATGCTTGTGCGCGTGTATATGGAGTGAGTTCTAGAGAATTACACTGGGACTTGAGAGTATCTGCTAATCTGCGCTCTGGGAGTAAATATGTATTTCTGGGCGTATGGCCGGACTAAACTCAGTGCTGGCTTAAATGGGCCTTTGTGAGGATTGGCAGATATACAAACTGAGATAAAGAATTGTAGTGTAACACTGAGCAGGCACTTAGTGGCAAACACGCAACACATTCACACAGCTGGCTGGTCAGAGCCAGGCTATAACCTGACCTCTAGCTGGATGATGCAAGCATATTCTGGCGTACGGGCCAGCTTAAGGAAGCCTTTTCTGAGACCAGGCAGACATACAGTGGGGATAAAGACAGCTCTACCTGCAGTTAATCACTGACCAGACACCCACACCACTGAAAACAGAACATAAAAAGGCCAATAAATGAAATATATTAATATATATTTATATATAAATATATAAAAAAAAATAATATATATTTATATATAAATATATATATTTTTTTATATTTATATATATAAATATATTTTTTTTATATATATAAATAAATATATATATATATTTATATATAAATATATATTTATATATAAAAAAATATATATATATATTTATATATAAAAAAATATATATATATTTATATATAAAAATTTATATATTTATATATAAAAAAATATATTTATATATATATATATTTATATATAAAAAAATATATTTATATATATATTTATTTATATATAAAAATATTTATATATATTATATATATATAAAAAATATATTTATATATATATAAAAAAATATATATTTATATATATATATTTATTTATATATTTATTTTATATATATTTATATATATATATTTATAATTTATATATACATTTATATATATATATATATATATATTTATATATATATAATATATATATATATAAATATATATTTTTTTATATATAAATATATATATATATATAATATATATAAATATAAATATATATATATAAATATATATAAATATATATATTTATAAATATATATATATTTTTTATATATAAATATATATATATTATATATATTTATAAATAAAAATATATAAGTAAAAGTCCACACACCCCTTGCATAGTCTTTTCATTTGTTTAAAATGTAATCTATAACGGGATACAAAAAAAAAGTTGCATCTTGATCTACACAACCAAAATTTTCAAAGCGAAAGGAAAATGACAGAACATTTTCCAAAATACTAAGAAATACAAATGAAGCATGTATTGTTTGCATATACGTCTTCACACTCCGGTGTTAATACTTGGTGGAAGCATCTTAACCCGTTGCGACTCTCGGGGCAGTATTTTCATTTTTGGGAAAAAAACTTTCCCGTTTTAAAACTGGATATTTTGTCAGGACAAGATGCTAGAATATGCATATAATTGACAGCTTTGGATAGAAAACACTAACTTTTTCGAAACTGTAAAGATATCGTCTGTGAGTATAACAGAACTGATGTTGCAGGCGAAAGCCTGAGAAAAATCCAATCCGGAAGTGCCCCATATTTTGAAAGCGCTGCGTTCCAATGAGTCCCTATTGAGCTGTGAATATCCTATCAATGAGCTTACGCTTTCTACGTATTCCCCAAGGTGTCTACAACATTGTGACGTAGTTTTACGCATTTATGTTGAAGAATAGCCGTAGGCGGCTACATTGTGTAAGTGGTCACGATGGCTCCCAGGGTGACACTCACGTAAAATACAGAGGTAGCCATTACTCCAATTGGTCCTACTGAAAAACAAATTGTCCCGACGGATATATTATCGAATAGATATTAGAAAAACACCTTGAGGATGGATTCTAAACAACGTTTGCCATGTTTCTGTCGATATTATGGAGCTAATTTGGAATATTTTTCGCCATTTTCGTGACTGCAATTTCCAGGCGATTTCTCAGCCAAACGTGAAGAACAAACGGAGGAATTTCGCCTATAAAAGTAATATTTTGGGGAAAAAATGAACTTTGGCTGTCTACCTGGGAGTCTCGTGAGTGAAAACATCCGAAGCTCAAAGGTAAACTATTTAATTTGATTGCTTTTCTGATTTGTGACAAGGTTGCCTGCTGCTAGCAAGGCATAATGCTATGCTAGGCTATCGATAAACTTACAAATGCTTGTCTAGCTTTGGCTGTAAAGCATATTTTGAAAATCTGAGATGACAGGGTGATTAACAAAAGGCTAAGCTGTGTCTCAATATATTTCATTTGTGATTTTCATGAATAGGAATATTTATGTCTGTTGCGTTATGCTAATTAGTGTCAGGTGATGATTACACTCCCGGATCCGGGATGGGGAGTCGCATTAAGCAGACATTACTGCTCTGAATAAGATTCTACCAACCTTGCACAACTCCTACGGCAACATATATCCACTTCGTGGCTGAGCCGATTGCTCCAAGATGTTTCCACTTCACAATAACAGCACTTACAGTTGACCGTGGCAGCTCTGGCAGGGCAGACATTTGGCGAATTGACTTGTTGGAATGATGGCATCCCATGGCAGTGCCACGTTGAAAGTCCCGGAGCTCTTCAGTAAGGCCATTCTATTTGTCTATTGAGACTGAATGGGCGTGTGCTCGATTCTATACACCTGTCAGCAACAGGTGTGGCTGAAAAGTTGAATCGACATACTTTTGTATATATAGTGTATTTTCCGAGATTCATACGACGGCATTTAGTTTACCACATCAGTCACCGGCTTCAATAATAAGTGCATTGACGACGACGTCCCCACAGTGACCGTACATATCCCAACCAGAAGCCAGGGATTACAGACAACATCCGCACTGAGCTAAAGGCTAGAGCTGCCGCTTTCAAGGAGCAGGACACTGATCTGGACGCTTATAAGAAAATCCTGCGTCTGTGTGATCACGCTCTTCATAGCCAATATTAATTAGTAAGACCTTTAAAGAGGTCAACATTCACAAGGCCGCAGGGCCGGATGGGTTACCAGGATGCGTACTCAGAGCATGCGCTGACCAGCTGGAAAGTGTCTTACCTGACATTCTCAACCTCTCTCTGACCCAGTCTGTAATACCTACAATGTTTCAAGCAGACCACCCTATGTCCAAGAACACAAGGTAACCTGCCTAAATGACATTCGCCCCGTAGCTCTCATCTGTAGCCATGAAATGCTTTGGAAGGCTGGTCATGGCTCACATTAACACAATTATCCCAGAAACCCTGGACACACTCAAATTCACATATCACCCCAAAAGATGATGCAATCTCTATTGCACGCCACACTGCCCTTTCCCGCCTGGACAAAAGGAACACGTGAGAAGGCTGTTCATTGACTACAGCTCAGCGTTCAACACCATAGTGCTCTCCAAGTTCATCACTAAACTAAGGACCCTGGGATTAAACACCTCCCTCCAACTGGATTTTGGACTTCCTGATTGGCCTCCCCCAGGTGGTGAGGGTAAGGAACACATCCACCATGCTGACCCTCAAGATAGGGGCCCCTCAGAGGAGTATGCTTAGTCCCCTCCTGTGCTCCCTGTTCACCCACGACTGCGCATGACTCCAACATAAAGTTTGCCGACAACATGATGGTGGTAGGCCTGATCACCGATGAGAGCCTATTAGGGAGGTCAGAGACCTGGCAGTGGTGCAGGACAACCACCTCTCCCTCAACATCAGCAAGACAAAAGAGCTGATCGTAGACTACAGGAAAAGGAGAGCTGAGCACTCCCCCATTCACATAGACAGGGCTGTAGTGGAGCGGGTCGATAGATTCAAGTTCAAGTAGATTCGGTGTCCACATCACTATGGACCTATCATTGTCCAAACACACCAACACAGTTGTGAAGAGGGCACAACAATGACTCTTCCCCCTCAGGTGGCTGAAAAGATATGGCATTGGCCCTAAGAATCTCCTAAAGTTCTACAGCAGCATCGAGAGCATCTTGACTGGCTACATCACCGCTTGGTATGGCAACTGCTTGGCATCTACTGCAAGGCACTACAGAGGGCAGTGCGTGTGGCCCAGTACATCACTGGGGCCGAGCTCCCTGCCACCCAGGACCTCTATATCAGCCAGTATCAGAGGAAGGACCAAAAAAATTGTAAAAAGACTCCAGTCACCCACGTCATAGACTGTTCTCTCTGCTACCGCACGGCAAGCGGTACAGGAGTGCCAAGTCTTGGACCAAAAGGCTCCTTAACAGCTTCTATCTCCAAGTCATAAGACTGCTGAACTATTAATCAAATGGCCACCCAACAATTTACATTGACACCCACCTATTTGTTTTTACACTGCTGCTACTCACTGTTTATTATCTATGCAGTCACTTTACCCCTACCTACATGTACCAATGACCTTGACAAACCAGTACCCCCTGTATATAGCCTCGTTATTGTGTTACTTATTTTTTGTTTTTTTACTGTAGTTTATTTAGTAAATATTTTCTTAACCAACAATGCAGTTCAATAAATAAAGTTAAGGGCTTGTAAGTAAACATGTCACGGTAAGGTCTACTACACCGGTTGTATTTGGCGCATGTGATGAATACAGTTTGATATGATTTTATTAACTTTTTGGCCTAAATTAAAAACCAATACAACAGAGTGAAACCCTCAGAATTTTCAAGTATTGTGGTGGCAGCATCATGTTATGGGTAGGGACTGGGGAGTTTGTAAAAATCAATATGAAAGGAGTAAAGCACATGTAAAAAGGAAAAGCCCTCAGACTTCTGAAAACCTAACCCTGGGAGAGTTTTATTTTTCATCGAAACAATTACACACATTTGAATGCCAGAATGGCTTTCCAAGAGGTGCTGAATGTTCCTGAGTGGTCTCGTCTCAAATCAGAGCCAAAGTTTGAATATTACTGTCCATCAATGATTCCCAACCAAATTTACTGAGCTTGAGCAATTTGAACAAAAACAAACTAAGAGTTGTGAAAACTTGGTATATTATTATTCAAAAAGATTCACAGCTCTAAAATCCTGCAAAAAGGTACTTCTACTAAAAATTAACTCGGTGTGAAGACATAAGCAATTAAGAAATATATTAATGTTTTTACAGTGGTGTAAAGTAAAAATACTTTAAAGTACTACTTAAGATGTTTTTTTGGGGGTATTTGTACTTTTGAGATCTTTTACTCAACTACATTCCTAATGAAAATAATGTACTTTTTACTCCATACATTTTCCCTCAATCAAAAGTATGTTACATTTAGAAAGCTTAGGACAGGAAAATGGTCAAATACACGCACTAATCAAGAGAACGTCCCTATTCATCCCTACTCCCTCTGATCTGGCGGACTCACTAAACAAACACTTCGTTTGTAAATGATGTCAGTGTTGGTGTGCCCCTGGCTATCCATAACATTTTTAAACAAGAAAATCATGCCGTCTGCTTTGCTTAATATAAGGAATGTGGAATACTTTGACTTTTACTCAAGTACTATTTTACTGGGTGACTTTCACTTTTATTAGAGTCATTTTCTATTAAAGTATCTGTACTTTTAATCAAGTAGGACAATTGGGTACTTTTCCACAATTGTTTTTTTTAATTGTTTTTTTAACAAATTTCCTCTAACTTTCTTTTACTTTGAAAATGCTGAGTAGGTTGTGTAGAGGAAAAATGCAATGTAATCCCTTTTTAGAAAGAATTTTAAGGAAGCAAAATGTGAAGACTGGGCAAAGGGTTGGGACTATGCACTGTACACTATCCCTATTCAAATCCTAGATTACAGGCCTAGATTACAGTCAGAAGCCGTAATCAGCTGCAGAAAGCTGAGAGACCCAACTCAACTAACTCTCTCCTGACTAGTGCCCACAAAAACACATCTCCCATGTGCGCAAGATCATTTTCAGCATGAAACCAATTTGCAGGGTGATAATACTTCTTGGAAATACCTCTGAAAGATAGGGAAAGAGCATTTTATTATGACTGGAGATTTGACCGTGGTGGTTTGAAGACCGCAGAGCGGGTTTAAACAAACAGATGGCTGACAATGAACTTACTGCAACTGTCACTCACTAGAATAATGAGCTAGGGCTATGTCCTGGAGAAATAGTGAGGTGAAACTGAGAAGACAAATGGAGCATTTGATTACGGAGGAAAGAAGAATCTCTGGTCGGTCTTTGGGTAAAGTGTAATGGCGAGGAAAGTCAGACTAATCTCGAGGTCAAACTGCCACTATCCGTCTCTAAATCGGCCACTCTCAGGCCTGCTGTGGGCCAGCTGGCGTCTGCCTTATATAAACCCTTCAGCTGGGAGTACTGTAGGGCCACAACTACTGTGCCAGGTCAATAGGTAGGGCTGTGAACATTAAAGCGTTAAAATGTAACCGAAATACGTTGTTTCATACCCCCACCCTTAAAATCACAGTGCATTTATCGCAAAACATTTCCTGTGTTATAGTCGATAGGCTATAAAATGGACATTTGTGTAATTCAAATAAAACCAGAGAGGAAGAGGTGAACTTCAGGCAACTTCGGTTAATTTGCAAGGCAAGAAATTGCGAGATGCAGATTACCCCAACCTCTCTCTCCCCAGTGGGCAGGCCTGCCTGCTCGGTCTCTTCGCTAATGATGCAAGTGTGTGTTCAGTCTTTGGTCTGTTGCATGCAGAATATTCTATCCTATTCATGGCACTGATGTCACCGGGATACAGAGGTATCTTTGGGACAGTCTTGCGAGTACCAGGTAGCCTACTAATTTTTGCCTCATAATATGAAATTACAGTAGGCTATCTATCGGTAGCCTTTATTGATGACCATTTTCAGACATAATGGAATGTGGCCCCCTGAATGTGCCTCGCCTACACCACGTTTATTTGTCTGTCAGGGTAGTTGT
Source organism: Oncorhynchus tshawytscha (assembly GCF_018296145.1). Taxonomy (NCBI): domain Eukaryota; kingdom Metazoa; phylum Chordata; class Actinopteri; order Salmoniformes; family Salmonidae; genus Oncorhynchus; species Oncorhynchus tshawytscha. Next base: position 62,432,970 of record NC_056433.1, on the reverse strand, counting down.
TGGAAGTCTACACTATGGATTTTTAAACGCCGACAAAACCTTCTTTGTAATATTTCAGTTTTGGAGAATCTCTTACACAATGCGTTAGTTATTTATAGTAATCCTAGGTGTAAAATGGTAAATAATGGATATTTCTCAGGAAGTATTAAAATTATTAAGAGGAGTAAAACAAAATTGTCCACTATCAGCATGTTCAAAAGTTTGGGGTCACTTAGAAATGTCCTTATTTTTGAAAGTAAAGCAAAAAAAAAGAGAAGTCCATTAAAATAACATCAAATTGATCAGAATTACAGTGTAGACACAATTAACTTTGTAAATGACTATCATAGCTGGAAACGGCTGATTGTTAATGGAATATCTACATAGGCGTACAGAGGCCCATTATCAGCAGCCATCACTCCTGTGATCCAATGGCATGTTGTCATTATCATTTTAAAAGGCCAATTGATCATTAGGAAATCCTTTTACAATTATGTTAGCACAGGTGAAAACTGTTGTTCTGATTAAAAAGCAATAAAGCCTTCTTTAGACGAGTTGAGTATCTGGAGCATCAGCATTTGTGGGTTTGATTACAGGCTCAAAATGGCCAGAAACAAAGTACTTTTTTCTGAAACTCGTCAGTCTATTCTTGTTCTGAGAAATGAAGGATATTCCATGCGAGAAATTGCCAAGAAACGGAAAATCTCGTACAACGCGGTGTACTACTCCCTTCACAGAACAGCGCAAACTGGCTCTAACCAGAATAGAAAGAGTGGGAGGCCCCGGTGCACAACTGAGCAAGAGGACAAGTACATTAGAATGTCTAGTTTGAGAAACAGACGCCTCACAAGTCCTCAACTGGCAGCTACATTAAATAGTTCCCGCAAAACACCAGTCTCAACATCAACAGTGAAGAGGCGACTCCAGCATGCTGTCCTTCTAGGCAGAGTTGCAAAGAAAAAGCCATCTCTCAGACTGGCCAAGAAAAATAAAACATGGGCAAAAGAACAGACACTGGACAGAGGCAATATTAACTAGGGAAATTGTGTCAACTCTCCTGTGTCCATTGCACACAGAGTCAGGGTATTTGCAACAGTTTGAGCTGCCTGGCTCGTAGCAAACTAAGTTCCCAGAATTTTACATAATTATGACATAAGGTTGTGCAATGTAACAGCAATATTTAGACTTAGGGTTGCCACCCCTGTTCAATAAAATACGGAACGGTTCCGTATTTCACTGAAAGAATAAACGTTTTGTTTTCTAAATTAGTTTCCGGATTTGATCATATTGATGACCAAAGGCTCATATTTATGTGTTTATTATATTATAATTAAGTCTATGATTTGATATTTGACAGAGCAGTCTGAGCGGTGGAAGACAGCATCAGGCTAGTAAGCATTCATTCAAACTTACCTGCGTTTGCCAGCAGCTCAAAGCAATGCTTGCTTCACAGCGCTGTTTATGACTTCAAGCCTATCAACTCCTGAGATTAGGCTGGCAATATTAAAGTGCCTATTAGAACATCCAATAGTCAAAGGTATATGAAATACAAATGGTATAGAGAGAAATAGTCCTGTGTCATAATTCCAATAATAATTCCAATCTAAAACTTCTTAACTGGGAATATTGAATAAGTCGGAATATTGAACAACCAGCTTTCATATGTTCTCAGCAAGGAACTTAAACATTAGCTTTTTACATGGCACATATTGCACATTTACTTTCTACTCCAACACTGTGTTGTTGCATTATTTAAACCAAATTGAGCATGTTTCATTATTTATTTGAGACTAAATAGATTTTATTTATGTATTATATTAAGTTAATGGACTGCACCAGATTTGCCAGTCCTTGCTGTGAGATGTTACCCCACTCGTCCACCAATGCACCTGCAAGTTCCCGGACATTTCTGGGGGTAATGGCCCTAGCCCTCACCCTCCGATCCAACAGGTCCCAGACGTGCTCAATGGGATTGAGATCCGGGCTCTTCGCTGGCCATGGCAGAACACTGAGAGTCCTGTCTTGCAGGAAATCATGCACAGAATGAGCAGTATGACTGGTGGCATTGTCATGCTGGAGGGTCATGTCAGGAGGAGCCTGCGGGATGGGTACCACACGAGGGAGGAGGACGTCTTCCCTGTAACGCACAGCGTTCAGATTGCCTGCAATGACAACAAGCTCAGTCCGATGATGCTGTGACACACTGCCCCCAGACCATGACGGACCCTCCCATCCAAATCGATCCCGCTCCAGAGTACAGGCCTCGGTGTAACGCTCATTCCATCGACGATAAACGCAAATCCGACCATCACTCCTGGTGAGACAAAACCACGACTCGTCAGTGAAGAGCACTTTTTGCCAGTCTGTGTGATCCAGCGACGGTGGGTTTGTGCCCATATGTGATGTCTGGTGACAACCTGCTTTACAACAGGCCTACAATCCCTCAGTCAAGCCTCTCTCAGCCTATTGCAGACAGTCTGAGCACTAATGGAGAGATTGTGCGTTCTTATGGTACCTCGGGCAGTTGTTGCCATCCTGTACCTGTCCCGAAGTTGTAATGTTCGGATGTACCGATACTGTGCAGGTGTTGTTACACGTGGTCTGCCACTGCGAGGACGATCAGATGTCTGTTCTGTCCACTTGTCTGTCCTGTCTTAGGCTTCTCACAGAATGGATATTGCAATTTATTTCGCTGGCCACATCTGCAGTCCTCATGCCTCCTTACAGCATGCCCATGGTACGTTCACGCAGATGAGCAGGGAAGCTGGGCATCTTTCTTTTGGTATTTTTCCAGAGTCAGTAGAAAATCCTCTTTAGTGTTCTAAGTTTTCATAACTGTGACCTTAATTGCCTACCGTCTGTAAGCTGTTAGTGTCTTAACGATTGTTCCACAATTCCATGTTAATTGAACAAGCACAGGAAACAGTGTTTAAACCCTATACAATGAAGATCTGTGAAATTATTTGGATTTTTACAAATGATCTTTGAAAGACAGGGTCCTGGAAAAGGGAGGTTACTTTTTTTTGCTTATATATATATATATATATATATCTATATCTATATCACATATCATATCTATATCTATCTACATATATATATATATATCTATATATCATATCTATATATATCTAACATATATATATATATATATATATATCACACACACACACACACACACACACACACACACACACATATATATATATATATATATATCACACACACACCCGAGTGGCGCAGTGGTCTGAGGCACTGCATCTCCGTGCAAGAGGCGTCACTACAGTCCCTGGCCCAAATCTGGCTCTAACACATGAGTCCCATAAGGTGGCGCACAATTGGCCCAGTGTAGTCTGGGTTTGGCTGGGGTAGGCAGTCATTAAAAATACGAATTTGTCCATAACCTTTTTGTGATAGAGGGCAGCATTTTCACTTTTGGATGAATAACGTGGTCCAGAGCGAACTGCCTCCTACTCTGTCCCAGATGCTAATATATGGGGCGACAGCGTAGCCTAGTGGTTAGAGCATTGGACTAGTAACCGGAATGTTGCAAGTTCAAACCCCCGAGCTGACAAGGTACAAATCTGTCGTTCTGCCCCTGAACAGCCAGTTAACCCACTGGCCGTCATTGAAAATAAGAATGTGCTCTTAACTGACTTGCCTAGTTAAATAAAGGTAAAAAAATAAATTTAAAAAAACTTGATGGGAGTCCACCTGTGGTAAATTCAATTGATTGGACATGATTTTGAAAGGCACACCCCTGTCTATGTACGGTCCCACAGTTGACAGTGCATGTCAGAGCAAAAAAAAAAAAAAAAAAAATTATATATATATATATATATATATATATATATATATGTATTATTATTAATAGTAGTAGTATTGGATAGAGAATACTAAAGTTTCTAAAACTGTTTGAATGATGTCTGAGCATAACAGAACTCATATGGCAGGTGAAAACCTGAGGAAAAATCCAACCAGGAAGTGGGACATTGAGGTTTGTAGTTTTTCAAAGCTTGGCCTACCGAATACACATTGAGATATGGATAAAGTTGCACTTCCTGCGGCTTCCACTAGATGTCAACCGTCTTTAGAAACTTGAATGAGGATTCTACTATAAAGGAGGGGTCTGGCAGAGTGCCTTGGTCTCACGACGCACGCTCCCGACAGATTTACCTCGCGTTCCAGTGCTTTTCTACAGACAAAGGAATTCTCCGGTTGGAACATTGATGTTTTATATTAAAAACATCCTAAAGACTGATTCCATACATCGTTTGACATGTTTCTAAAGGACTGTAACGGAACTTTGAGTTTTTGTCTGGACGAAGTGCCTGCGCCTCATGAAGATGGATTACTGGGCTGAACACGCTAACAACAAGTGGCTATTTGGACATAAATTATGGACTTTATGGAACAAATCAGTCATTTATTGTAAAACTGGGATTCCTGGGATGCCTTCTGATGAAGATCAAAGGTAAGTGAATATTTATGGTTTTATTTCTAACTTTGTTGACTCCAAAATGGCGGATATTCCTCTGGCTGTTTTGGGTTCTGAGCGCCGTTCTCAGATTATGCTTTTTCTGTAAAGTTTTTTTGAAATCTGACACAGCAGTTGGATTAAGGAGAAGTCCATCTTTAATTCTGTGAATAAAGCTGTATCTTTTATCAATGTTTATTATGAACATTTCTGCAAAATCACCGGATTTTTGGCTATAAATATGCACATTATCGAACAAAACATGCATGTATTGTGTAACATGATGTCCTATGAGTGTCATCTGATGAAGATCAAAGGTTAGTGATTCATTTTATTTGGGCAAGCTTTTCATCCAAAATTCCAACCCTAGAGAAGTTGAACCTTTTGCGTGTAGGGGGCAGTATTTTCATTTTTGGCTAAAAAACGTGCCCATTTGAAACGGCCTATTTCTCAGCCCCAGGAACTAGAATATGCATATAATTGTCAGATTAGGATAGAAAATACTAAAGTTTCCAAAACTGTAAAAATATTGTCTGTGAGTATAACAGAACTGATATTGCACGTGAAAGCCAGAGGAAAATCCAATCAGGAAGTGGCTTCTATAATGAAAGCGCCATGTTCCATAGCCTGCCTTCGCTCCATTTAAAGGGATATCAACCAGATCCTTTTCCTATCGCTTCCTCAAGATGTCAGTCTTTAGACATAGTTTCAGGCTTTTATTTTGAAAAATTAGCGTGAAGGATCAAAGCGTAAGTGAATAGGTGCGGGCTCTCAGAGTCAGTTTTTGCGCAACTGAGAAAGCCGCCATTGTTCCTCTTGCTGTTATTGAAAAACCTACACACTCGGTTGATATATTATCGAATATATACACTGCTCAAAAAAATAAAGGGAACACTTAAACAACACAATGTAACTCCAAGTCAAACCCCCAATAAAGGAGTGGTTCTGCAGGTGGGGACCACAGACCACTTCTCAGTTCCTATGCTTCCTGGCTAATGTTTTGGTCACTTTTGAATGCTGGCGGTGCTTTCACTCTAGTGGTAGCATGAGACGGAGTCTACAACCCACACAAGTGGCTCAGGTAGTGCAGCTCATCCAGGATGGCACATCAATGCGAGATGTGGCAAGGTGGTTTGCTGTGTCTGTCAGCGTAGTGTCCAGAGCATGGAGGCGCTACCAGGAGACAGGCCAGTACATCAGGAGACGTGGAGGAGGCCGTAGGAGGGCAACAACCCAGCAGCAGGACCGCTACCTCCGCCTTTGTGCAAGGAGGAGGAGGAGCACTGCCAGAGCCCTGCAAAATGACCTCCAGCAGGCCACAAATGTGTATGTGTCTGCTCAAACGGTCAGAAACAGCCTCCATGAGGGTGGTATGAGGGCCCGACGTCCACAGGTGGGGGTTGTGCTTACAGCTCAACACCGTGCAGGACATTTGGCATTTGCCAGAGAACACCAAGATTGGCAAATTCGCCACGGGCGCCCTGTGCTCTTCACAGATGAAAGCAGGTTCACACTGAGCACATGTGACAGACGTGACAGTCTGGAGACGCTGTGGAGAACGTTCTGCTGCCTGCAACATCCTCCAGCATGACCGGTTTGGCGGTGGGTCAGTCATGGTGTGGGGTGGCATTTCTTTGTGGGGCCGCACAGCCCTCCATGTGCTCGCCAGAGGTAGCCTGACTGCCATTAGGTACCGAGATGAGATCCTCAGACCCCTTGTGAGACCATATGCTGGTGCAGTTGGCCCTGGGTTCCTCCTAATGCAAGACAATGCTAGACCTCATGTGGCTGGAGTGTGTCAGCAGTTCCTGCAAGAGGAAGGCATTGATGCTATGGACTGGCCCACCCGTTCCCCAGACCTGAATCCAATTGAGCACATCTGGGACATCATGTCTCACTCCATCCACCAACGCCACGTTGCACCACAGACTGTCCAGGAGTTGGCGGATGCTTTAGTCCAGGTCTGGGAGATCCCTCAGGAGACCATCTCATGCCACCTCATCAGGAGCATGCCCAGGCATTGTAGGGAGGTCATACAGGCACGTGGAGGCCACACACACTACTGAGCCTCATTTTGACTCGTTTTAAAGGACATTACATCAAAGTTGGATCAGCCTGTAGTGTGGTTTTCCACTTTAATTTTGAGTGTGACTCCAAATCCAGACCTCCATGGGTTGATAATTTTTGTGTGATTGTGTTGTCAGCACATTCAACTATGTAAAGAAAAAAGTATTTAATAAGAATATTTCATTCATTCAGATCTAGGATGTGTTATTTTAGTGTTCCCTTTATTTTTTTGAGCAGTGTATTTTAAAAAGACATGAGGATTGATTATAAAAAACGTGAGACATGTTTCTGTGGAAATTATGGATGTTATGGAAATTATAGATATTATTTGGAATATACGTCTGCGTTGTCGTGACCGCTCTTTCCTGTGGATTTCTGAACATAACGCGACAAACAAACATCAGTATTTTTGGGTATAAAAATAATCTTTATGGAACAAAAGGAACATTTGTGTAACTGGGAGTCTCGTGACTGAAAACACAATTGGCCTAGCGTCGTCCGGGTTAGGGAGGGATGTCCTTGCCTCATCGCGCACCAGCGACTCCTGTGGCGGGCCGGGCGTATTGTGCGCTAACCAAGGTTGCCAGGTGCACAGTGTTTCCTCTGACACATTGGTGCGGCTGGCTTTCGGGTTGGATGCGAGCTGTGTTAAGAAGCAGTGCGGCTTGGTTGGGTTGTGTATCGGAGGACGCATGACTTTCAACCTTGGTCTCTCCCGAGCCCGTACGGGAGTTGACAAGATAGTAGCTACTAAAAACAATTGGATACCACAAAAATTGGGGATTAAAAGGGGTAAAATTCAACAACAACAAAAAATATTATTTTACTTATTATTGAGAGCATCATTGACAGCATCCTGTCGGGTTGCATCACTGCCTGGTACGCAATTGCACCATCCACAACCGCAGGGCTTTACACGGTGGTGGTGCGGTCAGCCCAATGCATCGTCGGGGGCACACTGCTTTCCCTCCAAGACATCTACAGCACCGGCTGTCACAGGAAGGCCAAGAAGATCATAAAGGACCTCAGCCACCCGACCAAAGCCTGTTCACCCCCCTACCATCTAGAAGAAGGAGACCGTACAGGTGCAACAAAGTTGGGACCGAGAGACTGATAAACAGCTTCCATCTCCAAGCCATTACGCAGTTAAAACACCCTCCGCCCAATACCCTGCCTTGAACATTAGAGACTGCTTTGCCCTACGTACATAGTCATTGAACACTGGTCACTATAATTATGTTCACATACCGTTTTTCCCCCTTTATATGTACAATTGAAGTCAGAAGTTTACATAAACAAGTTTTAATGACTCCAACCTAAGTGTTTCAACAGCTCCACAAATTTCTTGTAACAAACTGTAGTTTTGGCAAGTCAGTTAGGACATCGACTTTGTGCATGACAAGTAATATTTCCAACAACTGTTTACAGACAGATTCTTTAACTTATAATCGCAATTCCAGTGGGTCAGAAGTTCATACACTAAGTTGACTGTGCCGTTAAACAGGTTGTAAAATTCCAGAAAATGATGTCATGGCTTTAGAAGCTTCTAAAATGCTAATTGACATCATGAGTCAATTGGAGGTGACCTGTGGATGTATTTCAAGGCCTACCTTCAAACTCAGTGCTTTTCTTGACATCATGGGAAAATCCAAAGAAATCAGCCAAGACCTAAAAAAAGAAAGAATTGTAGACCTCCACATGTCTGGTTCATCCTTGGGAGCAATTTCCAAATACCTGACGGTACCACGTTCATCTGTACAAACAATAGTACGCAAGGACAAACACCATGGGACAAATCAGCTGTCATACCGCTCAGGAAGGAGACGCGTCGTCTCCTAGAGATGAACGTACTTTGGTGCGAAAAGTGTAAATCAATCCCAGAACAACAGCAAAGGACCTTGTAAAGATGCTGGAGGAAACAGGTACAAAAGTATCTATATCCACAGTAAATTGAGTCCTATATCAACAACCTGAAAGGCAGCTCAGCAAGGAAGAAGCCACTGCTCCGAAACCGCCATAAAAAAAAGCCAGACTACGGTTTGCAACTGCACATGGGGACAAAGATCGTACTTTCTGGAGAAATGTCCTCTGGTCCGATGAAACAAAATTAGAACTGTTTGGCCATCATTATGTTTGGAGGAAAAAGGGGGAAGCTTGCAAGCCGAAGAACACCATCCCAACTGTGAAGCACTGTGGTGGCAGCATCATGTTGTGGGGGTGCTTTTCTGCAGGAGGGACTGGTGCACTTCACAAAATAGATGGCATGATGAGGTGGGGAATATGTGGATACATTGAAGCAACATCTCAAGATATCAGTCAGGAAGTTAAAGCTTGGTCGCAAATAGGTCTTCCAAATGGACAATGGCCCCAAGCATACTTCCAAAGATGTGGCAAAATGGCTTAAGGACAACAAAGTCAATGTGTTGGAGTGGTCATCACAAAGCCCTGACCCCAATCCCATAGAAAATGTGTGGGCAGAACTGAAAAAGCATGTGTGAGCAAGGAGGCCTACAAACCTGACTCATTTACACCAGCTCTGTCAGGAGGAATGGGCCAAAATTCACCCAACTTATTGTGGGAAGCTTGTGGAAGGCTACCCGACACGTTTGACCCAAGTTAAACAAAATAAAGGCAACGCTACCAAATACTAATTGAGTGTATGTAAACTTCTGACCCACTGGAAATGTGATGAAAGAAATAAAAGCTGAAATAAATCACTCTACTATTATTCTGACATTTCATATTCTTCAAATAAAATGGTGATCCTAACTGACCTAAGACAGGGATTTTTATATATATATGATAAAACCATCCCAGCTCTGCAAATTTTGCTGCGAAGAAAACCACAAGATTATTTGATTTGGTAGCTTGTTTTTGGTCACAGGTTCAGGAATGGCTGTAGAATTACATTTACCTGGAGCCAACTGTGCAAATAGTACTGCTCTGTGATTTGAAAAGTCATAGTCAAATCGAAAAATAATATAATCATAGCAAAAACATGTATCTTTCATTTACAATCTTTAGAAATGATGAGAATAGAAAGGTTCAGAACTGTTGTGAAACACCACAGCAGTTGAAAAATATTTGGCAAATAGAAATCAAAACTGGATGATGTTCGGAGATAGATGGGAGGGGTTGAGTGGCGCTGAAGTGTGGGACTAAAAATAACACGATAACTAATGTATAATATACTGTGTTCGTAAAATGTATATAGTATGTATAAGCTGGAAGTAGAAGCCTAAGTGTTGTTTTTCATTAGTTTACTCTAATTAGGGGAGGGGTGCTAGGATTAGGGGAAACTATACAATGCCAAATGTGTGCAAAGCTGTCATCAAGGCAAAGGGTGAATCTAAAATATATTTGACTTGTTTAATACTTTTTTGGTTACTACATGATTCCATATGGTGTTATTTCATAGTTAGTCTACACTATTATTCTGCAATGTAGAAAATAGTAAAAATGTAAGAAAAACTCTTGAATGAGTAGGTGTTTCCAAACTGTACTGGTACTCTATAAATGGGGGATAGGAAATTATGCAGACAACTACATTGACGGAAGCCACAATCTGCAATATTAAAGCTTATCACCCCCCCAACAGTATAAAAACAGCTAATCAAATCAGCGACATTTTTTGTTACGGAAAACAAATAATGAACATTATGCCAGAGCAGAATTGTCACTTTTTTATTGTCTGAAAAGTTACCAATTGTAGCTATCAACATGTTACTGTAGCTGCGTTCTGTGGCTGGAAAGGGTTGCAGTAGATAGAGCTTCATTAACAAGCCCTAGTGGTCATACATACCTAATAGGACCATTATTCTACATTGTACATTGCCATGGAATTTTATGATCTTTTGAAAACGTTTTAATGCGGTTTAAACATTAGGCAAAATGTTACAAGACGCCTGACTGCTACGCCATCTTGGACTTAAGTTGCAATGTACTCGCTCTGTGTGCAATAATAGTGTTTAACATGATTTTATGACGAATACCTCATCTCTGTACCCAACGCATACAGGTAATTGTAAGGTCCCTCAGTCGAGCACTGAATATCAAAAAGATTCAACCACAAAGACCAGGGTGGTTTTCCAATGCTTCGCAAAGGCCGGTTATTGGTAGATGGGTAAAAAAAGCAGACATTGAATATCCCTTTGAGCATGGTATTACTTATTCTTTGGATGGTGTCAATACACCCAGTCACTACAAAGATACAGTTATCCTTCCTAACTCAGTTGCTGGAGAGGACGGAAACCGCTCAGGGATTTCACCATGAGGCCAATGGTGACTTTAAAAAACAGTTAGAGTTTAATGGCTGTGACAGGGGAATGGAACAACATTGCAGTTACTCCACAATACTAAGCTAATCGACAGAGTAAAAAGGATGCCTGTACAAAATGCAAATAATCCAAAACATGCATCCTGTTTACAACAAGGCACTAAATTAATACTGCAAAAAATGTGGCAAAGCAATTTACTTTTTGTCTTGAATGCAAATCCAATCCAACACATTACGGAGTACTGTGCATCCTGTTTTGGGAATGCTTGTAAATCGTTACGGACTGTTGAGTTTTTCAAGAAAAAAAAAGAAAAGAAAAAAGTGGTTAACAGAGATGTCCTGTTCTTTTAACCAATCGATTGGTCAAAATGTTTAAACTCATTTTTCCATATACAGTGCCTTCAGAAAGTATTCAGACCCCTTGCCTTTTACACATTTTGCTACATTACAGCATTATTCTAAAATGGATTAAATAAACAAAAATCATCAGCAATCTACACATAATAGCCCATAATAACAAAGTGAAAACAGGCTTTGCCAATGTATTAAAAATGAAAAACAGAAATATCTTATTTACATATGCATTCAGAGTCTTTGCTCAAAAATGAGGTCAGGTGCATTGACCACTGATCATCCTTGAGATATTTCTACAACTTGATTGGTGTCCAACTGTGGTAAATTCAATTTATTGGACACAATTTGGAAAGGCACACACCTGCCTAAAAAAGGTCCCACAGTTGACAGTGCATGTCAAAGCAAAAACCAAGCAATAAGGTCAAAGGAAGCGCCTGTAGAGCGCAGAGACAGGATTGTGTCGAGGCACAGATCTGGGGAATGGTACCAAAACATTTCTGCTGCATTGAAGGTCCCCAAGAACACAGTGGCCTGAATGCCAAGCGTCACGTCTGAAGGAAACCTGGCACCATAACCAACTAAAATAGCCCCCAGCGTAAAGTCTAAGTGTTGTATGTGTGTGTGTGTGTGTGTGTCACATGAGTGAGTCTAAAGTTCCTTCAGGCAGAGCAGCACTTTCCTAATCTAAGAATGCTGGGACTATTGGCAGTTGAAAGGACTGAAGAGGAAAGAGTCCAGAGAGAAAGGCCTGATGGCAGGGAAAAATGGAGAGGGCCGAGGGGGAGAGGGACAAGCGGACAGGGGAAGACGAAAGGGGGAGGGAGGGGGACAAGACGAAAGGGGGAGGGAGGGGGACAAGACGAAAGGGGGAGGGAGAGGGACAAGACGAAAGGGGAGGGACAAGGAGGAGGGAGAGGTCCAAGGGGGTAGGCCAAGAGGGAGGGAGAGGGCCAATGGGGGTAGGGACAAAGGAGAGGAACAAGGGGGCAGGGACAAGGGAGGGCAACCAGGTGGTCCAGCTCCTCTGTATCATGTTTCTTGTAGGATGACAATGTCTGTATTTCAATGTCTTCGACGAAGTCCAGGTTCCTGCTCTTTAGGCCAAAGGCAGACGACCTCAGACCTTGGATATTCCAGGATGAGATAGTGAAGGCTTTGTGTTCCATAAAATGTCCAATGTTGTTGGTCGTGTGTTTGGTCGTGTGGCTGAGAATCTGGTACATGCCATTGGGCTAGTGTAAGAGTGGGGGTTTGGCCTGTTTGCCTGCTCACGGCCTGAGCGTATGTGTGTGACTTCCATGATGAGATGAGGGTGTGTGCATGGGGGCCATAGATCTGATCTGAGGGTGCCTAAATGGAATGTGGGCATGGTTGACTTGGGGGGGGGGTTATGTGGTCGATGTAGGCCCTCTTAGCGTGGGTCCTCTGTGCATAGGACCGGGGGAAGGGGTGGCACTGCTGCCTTATATAGGTAGACCTGGTCATATGTCTACCTATGGCTGTTCAAGTCCAGAGTGGAGTGGTGGGCCAGGTAAACATTTGGTTTTGAGGCACAGTCACAGGAAATACTTGTTTAACAGCTGTATGGTAGCAGGATGTTTCTGGTAGCAGGGTGGATATAAACACTTGTGCATCAGGGAAAGTAGAAGAAGCTTTTTCAATCACTCCCTTTCCTGCTGTGCTCTCAAGTCGTTTGTGCCTGTGTGTATTATGTGGCTGGGTGAACCTAGTTGGTTCTCAGGCAGAAGGTCTCAGGCGCGCTGGGTGTTTGGACACCAGAGTTTAGACACACCGTTTGGAAAAATGTTGTTTTTCTTGTATACATTTCCCATTTGAGTCCATAAGCAGTACAATCTGTTTCTTGTGTAGTCGTGGCCAAATGTTTTGAGAATGACACAAATATTCATTTTCAAGGAATCTCCCCAGACCTTAATCCCATTGAGAACTTGTGGTCAATCCTCAAGAGGCGGGTGGACAAACAAATCCACAGGCTTCTCTGCGGGGGTGGCCACCTCTCTAATGGGTTGTTCTGTCACACACCATCCCCTTCACTCTCTCCTCCAGCAGTCTGTTCCTCTGTTTTTCTCCTTCTCCTGTTGAAGTTGTCTCACCACAGTCCAGAGTAGAGGTTGACCGATTAATCAGAATGGCCGATTAATTAGGGCTGATTTCAAGTTTTCATAACAATCGGTATTTTTGGACACCGATCATGGCCGATTACATTGCACTCCACGAGGAGACTGCGTGGCAGGCTGACTACCTATTATGCGAGTGCAACAAGGAGCCACGGTAAGGTGCTAGCTAGCATTAAACGTATCTTATGAAAAACAGTCAATCTTCACATAATCACTAGTTAACTACACATGGTTGATGATATTACTAGTTTGTTTATCTAGCTTGTCCTGTGTTGCATATAATCGATGCGGTGCCTGTTACATTATCATTGAATCACAGCCAAACGGGTGATTTAACAAGCGCAGTCGCGGAAAAAGCACTGTCGTTGCACCAATGTGTACCTAACCATAAACATCAACGCCTTTCTTAAAATCAATACACAAGTATATATTTTTTAAACCTGCATATATAGTTAATATTGCCTGCTAACATGAATTTCTTTTAAATAGGAAATTGTGTCACTTCTCTTGCATTGTGTGCAACAGAGTCAGGGTATATGCAGCAGTTTGGGCTGCCTGGCTCGTTGCGAACTGTGAAGACCATTTCTTCCTTACAAAGACAGCCAACGTCGCCAAACGGGGGATGATTTAACAAAAGCGCATTCGAAAAAAGCACAATCGTTGCACGAATGTACCTAACCATAAACATCAATGCCTTTCTTAAAATCAATACACAGAAGTATATTTTTTTTAAACTTGCATATTTAGTTGGGGAAAAATTCTATGTTAGCAGGCAATATTAAACTAGGGAAATTGTCACTTCTCTTGCGTTCATTGCACGCAGAGTCAGGGTATATGCAAAAGTTTGGGCCGCCTGGCTCATTGCGAACTGATTTGCCTGAATTCTACGTAATTATGACATAACATTGAAGGTTGTGCAATGCAACAGCAATATTTATACTTATGGATACCACCTGTTAGATAAAATACGGAACGGTTCCGTATTTCACTGAAAGAATAAACGTTTTGTTTCCGAAATGTTTCCAGAGTTGACCATATTAACGGCCTACGGCTCTTATTTCTGTGTGTTGTTATATTATAATCAAGTCTATGATTTGATAGAGCAGTCTGACTGAGCAGTGGTAGGCAGCAGCAGGCTCGTAAGCATTCATTCAAACAGCACTTCACTGCGTTTGCCAGCAGCTCTTCGCAATTCTTCAAGCATTGCGCTGTTTATGACTTCAAGCCTATCAACTCCCGAGATTAGGCTGGCAATACTAAAGTACCTATTAGAACATCCAATAGTCAAAGGTATATGAAATACAAATGGTAGAGAGAGAAATACTATAACTACAACCTAAAACTTCTTACCTGGGAATATTGAAGACTCATATTAAAAGGAATCACCAGCTTTCATATGTTCTCATGTTCTGAGCAAGGAACTGAAACGTTAGCTTTCTTACATGGCACATATTGCACTTTTACTTTCTTCTCCAACACTTTGTTATTGCATTATTTAAACCAAATTGAACATGTTTCATTATGAGACTAAATTGATTTTAATGTATTATATTAAGTTAAAATAAAAAAGTATTCATTCCATTCAGTATTGTTGTAATTGTCATTATTACAAATACATAGATTAAAAAAATATATATAAAAATTTAAAAAATTTAAAAATAAAAATTGGCCGATTAATTGCCATCGTCTTTTTTTGGTCCTCCAATAATCAATATCGGAGTTGAAAAATCATAATCGGTCGACCTCTAGTCCAGAGTACAGATATGTCTCTCTCCACCTCCAGCTCTCCAGGTCTGGTTAAGGGGGTGTTGTTGTGCTGGACTGTTGTCTGGGTCTGTGCTGAGTGTAGTGTAATCACCTGCCTCAACCTGCCTTACCTCCAGCTGGGTAAATGTATCCTTCATTTCAATGAGGGAGTAGTACTCTGTGCTGGGAGGTTGACTTTCCGCTGTTGGGCTATATTAAGAAGAGGTCTGGTCTGACCTGTTCGGGGTGGGGGTATAGTTTCCATTTTTATAATAGTCAGCAAAAAGTGTCTTGATATTCCATAAGGAGCTTCATTTTGTGCTCTTTTCGTGTCTTATCATTCTTTACATACACAGGGCATTGTATTTTAATTAGCTCTGAACAGCGGGAGGCAGCTTCTAAGGCTTCTCCATTTGGTTGGAGTAGACTGTGCGACTCTAGCCCAACAATGGAAAGGGCTTTGACACCTCTCACTTCACACGTCAGTGCTAATTGAAGTTGTATCAAGCTTGGCAGCCTTAATTTAGCATTCAGTCCTTAAAGTAAAGTATGTATTTTTCTTCTTGGCTTTTGGAAATAAAATATAGCTTTAGACTAAACATTACTAACTCAGTTCCAGGTTGGATGGTGTTTTCAGGTTTCTGTTGTTTTCCAGAGCATTTTCTGTATAGTTTTGGAATAATAATCTTTGGTAGTTGTAAACCTTTCAGGTGATTCCGTAATTCTGTCCAAAATCAGGTTGTAGGTTTTGATTTGGAGTGAAGGTTGTTTTGTACAGGGTAGCATCCTGTATATGTCCCTGACAATTTTTTTAAGTTTATCTAAATCTTTAAAAAAATAAGAACATGCTGAAAAATGCAGGAGCTCATCTGCTCATGACCTCTCCTCTCTCTGGCACCATCTTTGGTGCCCTCTCTCCTGCACCCGCCTCTCCTCCCCCCTGCCTCTCTCCTCAGCGAACGCTACATAATGTATTTTGTGTCTGTGATGAAAGAAGGCATCTTATTCACCTGCGGCAGGATATGGTTTGGTGATTAGTGAAGAGGATGTTGTCATAGAAGCAGCACTGAAGGACAAACAGAGTAGAGACATTGGCTATGACGACGCAGGCACTGACCCATTCCTCCCTCCCCCCTCTCCTTTCTCTCAGGTCCGTTTAAGGACTGCTACCAGGTGCGCCAGGCGGGCCACAGCACCAGTGGGATGTACCTGCTGAAGGCAGAGAGTAATGAACAGCTAATCCAGGCCTGGTGTGAACACAGCTTAGACAACGGAGGCTGGACCGTGTTACAGAGAAGGAAGGATGGATCGGTCAACTTCTTCAGGAACTGGGAGAACTACAAGGTGGTGTAGCGCAGACGATCACACACTGACACACACCAAGAGAACAAAAGTATCTGCATCCAATGGTCTATTGTTAACCACTGAGCCATTGGAGCTAACCCATGGCCTGTAAAGTCCAGCCCTCTCCCTCAAACCTCCAATCAGCTGTGACCCCAGCAGGGACAGGGAGGGGCTGATGTAGGAAGCTCCAATTCCCCCTAATCTCCCCTCCTTTGTTACATAACCAACACCATTCCGCCAACACACTAGGCTGCTAACACACTCCATCACTCTGGAGAAAGCACTGGCCCTGCCAATGTGTGCGTCTGTGTGTGTGGTATCTGTGCAGCCCCCATAGTCTTTCTCCCCAGCCACAGCCAGTTAATTCACCTTGACTGGGAAAGCAGAGGCAGAACTTTGACACATTATCGTCTCCAACTGAGATTCAACATGTTCCATTGATTCTGAAGGTTTGGCTTCCTTTAACATGATGTGGCGAGAAATCACATTAGTGGAGTCTACTGACTGACTAACCATTTTTGTCCTCTGAGCATGACTGTATCTACTGTCTGCAGATAGAGGTGTGGTTCCTTCTGCTCCTGACTAGAAAAACTGCTGCCGTTTAGGCTAGTTGGTGGATGACCGGAACATTCTAAATGCTTTAGGTGTGAAACTACACAACCACCACACAACTCACAAACCATTTACTAGAAACCCTTGGAACCTGGAAAGCATATATAATATAACCTGCTGTGTCTCTCCCCCTACAGAAAGGCTTTGGGAACATAGACGGTGAATACTGGCTGGGTCTGGAGAACATCTTTAACCTGGCAAAGCAGGGAGACTACAGGCTGCTGGTAGAGCTGGAGGACTGGGTGGGGAAGAAGGTGTATGCTGAGTACAGCAGCTTCCGCCTGGAGCCTGAGAGTGAGGGCTTCCGCCTGAGACTGGGCACCTACCAGGGAAACGCTGGAGACTCCCTCAGCAGCCACAATGGGAAAATGTTCACCACGCTGGACAGGGACAAGGATGCTTTCTCAGGTAAAACAAGGGAAAAACAGTGTACGCTAGAATACGAGTACAATACTGTACTAGTACACCAACACACTGCTATGCTACAGTTTCCCAAGCACACTGTTGCTCAAGCTTCTCTGTACTGTGGTCCATCTCTGTAACATCTCTGCTCAAGTGACAACTTACCACTAGAATATTCTGTACCACTAAGCCTTTCTCTCCTCCTCTCCCATCGCTAGGTAACTGTGCCCACTTCCATAAGGGAGGTTGGTGGTACAACGCCTGTGGTCAGACCAACCTGAATGGAGTGTGGTACAGCGGAGGGGTTTACCGCAGTAAGTTCCAGGATGGAATCTTCTGGGCTGAGTACGGAGGCGGATCGTACTCCCTCAAGTCTGTCCGTATAATGATACGACCTATCGACTGAGCCTGTAACCGTCTCCACCCCACTATCTATGCCATGACCTTTGACCCATCCTAATCCCAACCCGTGACGTCTCAACTTCTCCACCAAGCTACCCATCATCTTCTCATTCTTTTCCTTTCTTACATTTTTAAGCGGAGCAGAGAAGCTGTTTAACTGTCGAGACCCAAATCCCAAATCAAACTGCTTCATGGAAACCCTGGTTCTTCTTCAGCCTCTCTGAAGGGAAGATGACACAGCGTTCTGCTATTGTTTCAACTGTCCTTCTATTGAGTCCTCTAGCATGGTCAGACAGCCATATGATAGTGCTGTGAAAGACAGCAGTGGACAGACAAAGTATGAACTCTAACACAGAGCTAGCTGCCACAGCCTTCTACAACAGTCACTATGTTATACTCTGTATGGTCGCTATGAAGGTGGTTACATTAGGAATTTCAGATGCTTATTTCACACGTTGACTGGAAAATAAATGGTTAATTTTGCCGTTTTATTTTGCTCATCTCTAGCTGGGTCTGTTGCTAGTGAATGCCTTTCTTCACAGCGTACTAAAGATTTAATAAGTTCCTTATGATGTCATCAGTTAAAAACGTTCCACAGTCAAAGGGTCCCCCCCCCCAGGCTGACAAGACTTGGTACAGTCTTCATGTACATTTAACTCTCACCCCCTCTCTCTCTTGCTTTGTTTGGGCTTGTTGTTTCGGGGTTCCCACAGAGAGGAAACGGATTGTAACAATGTGCTTTGATGTGAGAACAGCCCAGCTCACTTTGGTATGTAAATATATTTGGTTTTATTTGCGAGAGTTAATTTAAGACGCATGATTCTGCTGAAGCCAAATGTTTCCTCCATGGTCTCTCCCTTCTGTTATTTATCAACGTATTTATAATGAGTATAGTCAGTCACGCCCTGCTCAAGTTACCAGGGTTATGGCCTTTGTTTATTCCAGTAAAAAAAATAAAAAATCTAAACACCCATCAGTAAAGACAAACGTCAAGTTGACGGAGGTAAATACCTGCCATCACTTTCCATGTAGTTAAATACTAAATAAAACGGTTTCTAAATACCCTCTGTCCTCACCACGCCTCACTCACCTGGTCTGTCTCTCCTTCAACCACGCCATGGCAAACAGACAAGAACATCCAGGACATTGAGTGAACATGGTGTACAGTCAGTCAAACTAGTACGCCTGCTCGGCCACAGCTGGCATTTACATTATACGTTTGATTACAGCGCTGTATGAATGAGCTATAAGGAACAGAGAAGTCGCAAAAATGGAGGATGAGTCTTCTATGGAGAAGTTCATAATGAAAGAATGCAGCCGTGGAGAGTAGAGGAGGTGAAGTGAGGGGGAGAGAGAAGGAGGACAGGAACACTTTTCTAAAGACAAGGAGAGGAGGAACAATGAGAACCACATTTCTGTAGTTCTACATCTGCATTGCTTGCTGTTTGGGGTTTTTGGATGGTCTCTGTATAGCACTCTGACATCTGCTGATGTAAAAAAGGGCTTTAAATACATTTGATTGATTGTAGTTCAGAGAGCGAGCAAAAGAGAGCTGGTAGTCTGGGCTACAAAGATGTAAAAATGGAGGGAGAGAAAGAAAATAGGGAAAGATGATACTGAAGTAGAGGGGAAACGAAAGATCAACATAGCGAGGGCATGAACATAGCGGCTAGATGGAAGTCAAAAAGGACAAGGACACAGAAGAGAAAAGGGTAAGGGGAGGTGAAAAAAGACAGGAGGAAGGAGGGGGACATTCGTTCCATGTAAAATACTAGATTTCCAGTTTTACAAAGACATACAGTTGAAGTCAGAAGTTTACATACACACAGGTTGGAGTCATTAAAACTTGTTTCTCAACAACTCCACAACTTTCTTGTTAACAAACTAGTTTTGGCAAGTCGGTTAGGACATCTACTTTGTGCATGACACAAGTCATTTTTCCAACAATAGTTTACAAGCAGATTATTTCACTTCTAATTCACTGTATCACAATTCCAAATGGGTCAGACATTTGCATACACTAAATTGACTGTGCCTTTAAACAGCCTGGAAAATTCCAGAAAATGATGCCATGGCTTTAGAAGCTTCTGATAGGCAAATTGACATAATTTGAGTCAATTGGAGGTGTACCTGTGAATGTATTTCAAGGCCTACCTTCAAACTCAGTGCCTCTTTGCTTGACATCAAGGGAAAATCAAGAGATATCAGCCAAGACTTCAGAAAAAAAATTGTAGACCTCCACAAGTTTGGTTCATCCTTGGGAGTAGTTTCTAAAAACTCCTGAAGGTACCACATTAATCTGTACAAACAATAGTACGCAAGTATAAACACCATGGGACCACGCAGCCGTCATACCGCTCAGGAAGGAGACATGTTCTGTCTCCTAGAGATGAACGTACTTCGGTGCGAAAAGTACAAATCAATCCCAGAACAGCAGCAAAGGACCTTGTGAAGATGCTGGAGGAAAGAGATACAAAAGTTTTTTAAATTGACTGGAGGGGTTTTGTAAGGTACAGCAGCTACCTCAAATGAGAACAACCTCTTGTTAACAGAGCACGCTTGTTTGTACTATAAGTATTACACATCTCTGATTTGCACACACTCAGATGAACAAACCTCTACTTTACTGCCTGTTTATGAGACAATCACAGGTGGACAAAGAGCTCTCATAGGAGCAGGGTTCCACTGAAGACACAGAAACGCAACACGCACAAACACACACTTTTCACTAATCTGTCTTTTGACCATTCAGATCAGCTCTGAAAAAGAGCTGATTTGAAAACATCTGATAGGTTAAAAAAATAAAGTGGAAAAAAGATTCGAATTGTGCTGCCTATGTGAACGCAGCCTATGAAAACAATCAGAGAGAAGTCAATAAATCACTGCACACACACACATTTTAGGATATGGCTGCTTCTATGCCAGCACTGTGCCTCCCTCGCCCTCTCGTCCTCTCCCTCAGTTTCTTTCTCTAACGACGTGGTAGAATTATGGCAGTAGAGAATGACCGAGTATTAATGCGTTTCAGATTTGCTGTACAACACACACAGCATCATTTCCTCCCCAGTCTGCCAGAGCAGCTCAGCCTAGCACCCTACACAACTTTCACACAAAACCTAAAACATAGATCTGTACTCTGAAACACATGTGCCTTCGCACACACACTTTTTTAGCTCTCTGTTTTATTACTTTCCTCACTTCTCTTCTATAAAGCCTCTGACAGGGATGCTGGCCAGGCTATAAAGAGAAACGTAATGCAATGTGCTCAGAAATGACACCAGCATGACTGGATCTCTACACAAACACACACACACAGTGTGAAGATACATGCAAATATATAATGCTGTAAAACAGCATGCACCAGTCTGACTTCTTGTCTTTACAGAGCTGAGAAACCCCTAGCACCTGTGTGTGTGTGTGTGTGTGTGTGTGTGTGTGTGTGTGTGTGTGTGTGTGTGTGTGTGTGTGTGTGTGTGTGTGTGTGTGCGAGAGAGATTCCTGCTTTTCACATTCATCCTGTATGAACCACAACAGGAACCAAAAACATGAGTGAAGTCTGGTTTTAGCTTTAATAAAACAGGAAACCTTCAATCTAGCCCTCAAAGAACACAGGTAGAAAAAAACAGACCTACAATAAAATCCAGGAAAACAACCACACAGACAGAGACAGAGTGAGAGAAGGACCGAGAGAGAGAGAGAGAGAGCGAGAAAGATTGATGGTGCTGTAGTTCATAGGGGATTTCTGGGCTTTGTTAGTGCTCAGACAGTCTGGCTGCCAGCTTCCAGAGAGGAAAGGATGGAGCAGAGGAAATAGAAACATAAAAAGGATGGAGCAGAGGAAATAGAAACATAAAAAGGCTGGAGCAGAGGAAATATACATAAAAAGGGTGGAGCAGAGGAAATATTCATAAAAAGGGTGGAGCGACGAATATACGGTAGAGTGACCGTATACTGTAAATTGTGATGCCTTTTACCAGTGGGTGCAGCTGATTGTGGTTATCGGTGATTGCTGGGGACATAATATGGGGGACTCGTGAAAACGTCACTTTAAAATAGGAAGTGTGTGTGTGTGTGTGTGTCTGTGTGTGTGTGTGTGTGTGTGTGTGTGTGTGTGTGTGTGTGTGTCTTACCCAGGTATGGTATGCAGGAGTTCATGCTCTGGCTGCGTATGTAGTCTCGGAGACGTTTGTAGTTGTCTTCTTTGGCCATGAGATACTCCAACCGCTCAAACATTGTTTTGTCCTTCCGACTCAACAACTAGAGAGACACAGAGAAATGTTTGAGTTGAGTTATTGTAAACATACTAGGGCCGTGACAACACCAGTATCGCAATATTTTTACCACGGCAAAACTGAAAACACGAAGCAGACCTAAATTAATGGTTCTTTAAAATATTATGTGCTATAGCTTGAACAATAAATTGATGCAACTCTGGATAACAACAATGTTTACTTCCAACATTAGGGCTGTTTTCCTATAGAAGTTAAATTAGCTTTGGGTTTTGTTACTTTGCCATGATACTAGCAAGTATCTACAAGTTCAATCATATTGAAATCAATTTCATGTTCAATCAATTGAGTTATATTTTGCAACAAGACTGTCTAATTTTTGCCTCAATGTGTTTCATGAGGGACAACATGAACACAATAACATGCACAATCTGATTTAGTGCATTATTATCGGGTAAGCACGATAAGCCGCCTCAATAGCCTATTTGTAGTCATAGGTGGCAATACCGCTCTAGGGGCTGATTTGTCATCAGTATTGTGGAATAACTCCAATGTTAAGGTAAGATTTGAATGGCAAAAGCTGATTCAAGAGCAGCACTGCTTTTCTTTCGCACTTGGCAAACTTTCTCTCTACGTGCTTGTTTGGAAAACACTTACAAACGTGGCTGGTAAATAGCGATGCATCTGGTATGATCATCGTAATGCTTAAGTCATATTGCAACAGTTGTCATAACAGCTCAGCAGGATCTCAGGAGACGTCGTGATAACACTACTGATGATATCCACAGGAGCTCTGGGTGAGGGATAAGTTCTGCTCTGGCCACGGCCTAAAGTTATCCACAGTGTGTTTGAGAGAGTGTGTGTGTGTTGACTAGGAGCAGGTGTGCTGGTCTCTCTGGCCAGGCAGGTCTAGTGGTCCAGAGGATTTTCTGGCTGTCTGCTGTGTGTACTGCTGACTACTGGGGTTTATATCACTCACATTAATATTACATTTCCACCATGACATCACCGCATCAGTATGCCATTATGTCAGCCCTAATCTCCAAGGCTCTGTCCGTCTGTGGATGGATCAGAATCAGACCGCTCCCTCTTGCAAATTTCTCTGATCGGAGGTTTCTGCACAGATGCTTCCAATACACACGACCATTACATATTCCAGCAATGTATTGACAGTGTAATAACTGGTGAAATAGAGATGGACCATTTACATATGCGACTGCTCTTCACACCGTCAACACATCTCAGTTGGTTGTAGAGAGCTGTTCGAGATCCTTGTTTTGAGCTGCAGGGACACAGTAACTCACCGCCCATGTCTTGGAGAGTCTATAGATGGGAGCGCTTTGTAGGCCTGACACCACAGCCATCACTGCATGCAGGTTGTTTATGTCACACAGTTTCTGTTGGGAACAGAGAACACAGATGAATACACACACTTTCACATTACAATATATTTATTGTCCACTCGTGAATATAAATCACGAATCTGTGGTTCTTGCTTCACAAAGTACTACTGTAGAGCATAAGCAGTAGAGTACAGTGTGTGTACCTTGGCAGTTCTGATGTAGAGACTGAGTACCTCAGCTCTGATCTTCAGGGTCTGAGCATGCAGGATCTCCCTCACCACCCAGAAAGTCGTCTGGAGACACAAAACAATCAACCAACGGCATTAAATGCATAGCAGAAAGTGCTGAACAAAAAGCAGACCGATGGTTAAGGAGCACTTCCCAACAAAGACACACACACACTCAAACGTGATTGCTGGCTGAGATCTAACCATAATAGCCATTTAACATCAGGTACCATGTTCCTGCCTTGGTTCCTGACACGTTGTGAGTGAATGAGGTCTGTCTGTCTGTGTGTGTTAACCCCCAGACAGAACAAAGTGATCGGACCGAGTCATCAATGGCCATTGGCCAAGAGCTCTCTCACACACATGCACGGATCTCCTCTCATAGCAAAGCAAATAAGGTCAATAAATCAGTCAGCATCTGGTCCAACAGCCCTCATGAGAGAGGAAAGAAAGATGAGAAGTAATGGGGAAAGAATAAGCTGATATCAGGCCTCCTGAGTCTTTTATAGTCTACAGCTGTCTGTACACTGTTCGAGAGAGCGATCAGGGCAGATCCAAGATGAGCGATCTAGAGCGCTGATGTCACCTAACCACAGGACAAAGGAAATAGGTCCAGCCTGTCTGTGTAATAGACCAAGACATCAATGTCATCAACTATACACAATACCAATGGTCCCTGAAGTCTTCACCTCTGCAACCATAGCTCCCCTTATCTAACTCTCCGTCACTCGCTTACACTGCCTACTCTCCCACTCACTGGCTTTATCTCCATCTCTCCAGGAGTCACGCTCTTCCTCCCACTCACTTTCTCTCTTCCCATCTCCAAACCTTTAGAGAAGTTGTGTGTGTGTGTGTGAGACTATGGTTTTACTGTATGGTACAGGGTTGTGTTGAAGATGGGAAGGGGGAGAGGGGGGTTGCTCTGGTTAACAGAACTGACCCCCCCACACACACACACACACACACACACACACACACACACACACACACACACACACACACACACACACCGAGGGACAGTGTGAGATATTAGCTAACTGCAGGTGGATCTGTATAGAAACCCACTGTGGGTCACAGTCACGTAAGATATTAGAGTGTTGCAGGGTAGGAAAATCACTTTTCTCTAACAGCCTAGACTCTAAATCCTAGCATGCTATGAGCTACACCAAAAGGGTCCTACAATTGGTGCGATAGTCACACCACTACACTACCCTCTGGCTCAGGAGATGTCCATGCACCTTGACTCAAAATGTCAAGTTATTCACTGGCCTGCAACTGGTTTGAGTGCCTCTTCTCAGAAAAGTCAGTGTTTTTGCTCCATGGAAGTCAAGACGAAGGGAATAGTAAACAGGAGGCACAGGCTAGAATCTAAAACACTGCAGTAAATAACAGAAAGAGGGAGAAAAGAAAGACCAGCAGACAGAGAGAGACAGAGGAGAGAATGGAGATCCACTCATAAAACTAATCCCATAATACAGCGAGGCAGTACTGTTCACCTGAACAAGCTATTCCCACTAGCACGGAAACACCTGCCCTCAGTCACAGGTGCAGTGCAGACACAGCGGTCAGTGATGATATTATAAGCCACTAAAGTCTCATATAATATCCAAACTAAAGCTGCAGCAGCCTTGTAATACTACTCCCAGCAGAGAAGGTTTATAGGCCTGTCCAATATGGCCACTACACTGTCCTCATGTCACTGTAAATCACCCCGTTGCTTCTGGCAGCTGTTACAACACAGGTGCTCTGTCTCTCTCTGCGTGTGTCGATGTGTGTGCACTCTACAGCCCAGAGGAAAAAGCAGAGGCTCTTAGTTGTCTTTCCTGTAGTGTTTATGGTCTTATAAAGCTCTGCTGTTTCATCATAAATAGTATGGAACAGAGACACCAGCTGATAGCTGTGGATTAGCTCTGTAATATGGCTGAGTCCCTCAAAAGCAGTTTACGATAGCTCCCTCTCTCACTGCCTGGGTAAGGAGTTAGGTTAGGTTAGTGGCTGATGCCACGGTTAGTGGCTGATGCCTTCAACATTTGTATAGGTCTAGACTAGATACCTAAACATCACTAGCTCAACCTTGTCTGGTGAGTGTTTGTTAGAGATGACACTAATTCTAAACGTCCTGGTAGGCTACACGAGGGAACATTCCCGAAACTCACACTTTTTCCCCCCTTCAAATGTAATGTTAATATAAGACAAATGTCACCTTAAATAACATTCACAGCGATATAATAAAATAAAAAAATCTATAGAACAGAAACTACTTCTAGTGACTCACTAAATAAACTGAAGTGTAATTCAAACCATGACCCGGTCTAAAGTAGCCACCCGGTAGTACTGGCTGTGACCCACCTAAAGAGTCTGATCCTACATTATGGGAAACTGGACTAGGTTTAGGAAACAGCCTCCTCTCAGGCACCATCCACCCAGAACCTTCTCTACCCCTCTTCAACCTTCGTTAGCTCTAACCCTAACACCCCCCTTCCCCTTTTCACCCCTCTCCATCCCTGTACCCAACTCCCCACTACATCCCACTCAACAGCTACCCCTCTCCAGTCATACCAACCTATACACTCAATCCAAAACCTTTATCAGAGTGCAAGGTTGAACAATTACCTTACTGCTTCCATTAATCCAGTGTTTTTAGATAAACTTGAAGTCATACCTAAGCAGTATGGAGCTAGCTACGGGTTGATTTAGACTTGAGCAGTATTAGACTGAAAGAACGCAGACTTCCCCTTGTCATCCAAAGACTGCTACCAATAGAGTTAAAGGAAGAGTACAAAGACTGGAGAATCTCTGGGACTGCCTCTTCTCCCTGTCCAAGTCCCATTATTCACAAGGCTCACTTTCCTTCGCTGATGTCCGTCTGCCTGCTGCTTGTCAGCCAGCGCTGTGGTGTACAGTGAACTAACATCTGTAACGGCTGTTTGGGCTAGCCTAGAAATGGGGAGGTTTACACAAACACATTCCTCTAACATCTCATACAGAGACCACAAGGTCTTAAAGACACTTAAATGGGTAGGGAGAGACTGGGGAGGTTGGAGAGAGGGAAGGGGCAGAAAGAGCAGGATGAAGGTGAAGGCCGCCTGTGCGTCATGAGAGGGCTTCCTGTGGATGACTTCACAGTCACTGAGAGTGCGGGCCACACACACACACACAAAAACCATGCACAAACACATTCTCAGACCACAAAGAAATGTGTCCAAACAGTTGAACACCAGAGAGAGTGAGGGAAGGAAGTCTAAGGTCTCTTCTGAGCCTTCATTAGCCATATCAGTCTGATGGGGCTAAACAATGAGACAGACGGGGTTTGAGTGTGTGTTCCCTATAGGAGATGAGTCAACAAGTCAGCAGGAGGTACGTTTTGTTACCATGACATCCTCCAAGCTCCAAAACAAAGGATTAGGGAAGAGGGGATGATTTGGGATGTGGTGAAGAGAGGATATAATCGCTCCATTACCTGCTAGCCAAGACTGAAGGTTCATTACTCAGCTCTAGGGGTACATTACACCCCCTGTTCACCCCCCGCTTTTCTGCCTGCCTCTCTGTATGTGTGTGTGTGTTACCTGGTTGAATCTGCGGGTGAAGGCCACAGCATTGGGAGCAGAGCTGTGCTTCTCCTTCTTGTTCCAGCCACAACTCGACAGCTCCTAAACACACAAACACCCAGTTAAGTGATATAGTGTGTGTCTGTCAGATTGACATGACACACCCAAAACACACAACAGATCCTAAAGCAGTCACACACACACAGATTTAAAACAACTTTCACAGTTGGTCTTGAACTTAGTAAAGAGTTAATGTTTTTCACAAAAGACAAACCCAGTTTGTTCTTAACAGTTCAGAGAGAGAAGGTGTACAGGGCATATAGAAACACCAACGTTCCCTCCAGCTGAACAGCATACTACTTTTAACTACCGAATAAATTAAAATCAAATCTATCAAACTCTGCACCACCTTGTGCTTCCTCAGAGCAGAGGGTGAACAATCATCCCAGTAATCAGATACTAGTGCCCTTGGACAGACCCTGTACCAGCCCTGAGGGCCGAGACCACACACACAGACAGCAGGGGAAAAGAGACTTCTCTGGGCACAGCAGACTGGATCAGGGGCCAGGGATATTATCAGGGACAAATTGATTGAAGAGTAGGAAAATGTGGTGTAATCTCTACTAATCAGCTGAACTTCTCTCCTGATGACCTCCTCTAACACTGGCTGTCTGGAGGCAACCTCCTCCACCACCCCTCCCCAGGCCAGTGAGCCGTCACAAAGAAACATACGCAATTTCCCTGTGTGTGTTTGAAGGGGAACAAGTAGAAGTTGGCAGGTCGAAGTGGAGAGAGAGAGCGAGGTGGTGAGGAGTCCAGAGCCTCCTGACAGCAGCTTTCAGCAGGCCTCAGTAAACTGTTACACTGCTGCCCTGACAGACTCCACACCACTAAGAGAGAACCGTGTGTGTGTGTGTGTGTTTGAGCCCAGTAGTTAAGTCGCTTACGACTCATTCAGTTAACCTACACTCCTCTTTAAACATGCGCTCACCTCTACCTGTCTCTCAACCCCTCTATCCCGCTCTTGTTATTCACGCCTCCAGTGTTCTCCTTCCCCATCTCCTAATAAAAGGCTCCCACATTGGGATATGCCATTGGGAGACTGACTAAAGGCATCTGCATGCCTCCCAGCCGAAAGAGTTCGGATGAGTTTGTGCATATATGATGACATTGTGATGTTTTTATTAGTTTTGGACTTCATTAAGGTTTTTTTCCAGTTGTTCGGGCAGACAACCTTTTTGGCTGCCCGAACAAGTCTACGCCCTTTCGTCTGTGATTGTTCAACATCAGCAGTGGTGGGCCGTCAGGGCCAGCAAGGCCTTCTCTGCTGGCCTAAACATCATTAGAATATTTTTTTTTTTTTTAATATATTTTCCCACAAATATGTATTAAATTATTCCCCAGAGTAAGAGTTACACTCTTCATTTCATAGCTTACCTCTTGGTTGCACTGCTTCCAGCCCCAGGTTGAGATTTGGAGGGCTGGTCTTTATGTTAGATCTTTTATCCAATCATATTCAGCCATGTGTTGCCAGGGGTCTAAAATCTGCCCTCAGGCCTTCAGAAATCAACAGTGCGGGCGCTTGTAGCTTAAAGTGAATGGAAATTAAAATTTAGTGTCAACCAATCAGCTTTAGAGTTGACTATTGTATGCCTGCTGGCTGGCTCCAGTGTTACACAGGAGCCAGCTAGCAGGCGTAGTGCGTGCTCGTCTTTTGATTGGATTACCAATATTGAGAGGCAGGTCCTATGGGCAGGTCTATGCAGAACCTCAGAACTAGGAAACTGAATTTGATAAACAAATTAATTTGCGTACTACTAAGCTGTTTTTTCAACCCACAATGGCAGAAGGAGGAGAAGATATCGATTTGGTCGAGGATATAATTATAACGCCATTCTCAAGACGAACTTTTCAAGAAAAGTTTGCCTTTGTAAGGAGAGGTCGCCCGACGCCAACGCTACAAAGCCTGTCAACAGGCGGGAAAGGGGTTTGTTCGCCACTTTCAAAGTTCCAACTACGAGCACCATCAATGGCTCACAGGCTCCGAGAAGCACTGCAAACTGCACTGCTGGGAATGCCTATTATTACAATTGAGCGAGAGAGGCGCGGGTTCACTCAAATCTACGTTGACACAGCGCGCATCTCAAGTTCACCCAGCGCACGCAGAGGCCCAGCACAAGGAGACCCTCGCACATACTACCAACAACTCCACAGCAATATTCTGGACAACATTCTTTGCCAGATACGAAACAGATTTCAAGACCACGAAAAATGTATGTCTCTCTCCCTCCTGGACCCCCAGCACTTTCAGACCTACCGGAAAAAATCCCGCAAACAGCCTTCTCCAGCATAACAGAGAGTCACGGAACACTGTTCGACCTATCCAAGCTAAAAACAGAACTGACTAATGTATGCTATGACTGATTTTGAAGGAAAAAGTCCCTCTGATCTCCTTGATTTCCTTAAGCAGAAAAATCTGAATGAGGACATGGGGCAACTTTACACATTGGCATGTGTGACAGTGACCATCCCTGTGTCCACGGCTTCTGTCGAGCGGACATTCTCGGCCTTAAAGCGAATCAAAACGTATTCCAGAAATGCTACTGGACAGACTCGGCTTTCAGCATTAGCCTCCATGTCGATAGAAAAGGACTTATTGGTGGAACTAAAACGCACAGATAGACTGTACAACTGACTGAGTCATTGAAGTCTTCTTGAGGAAAGAAAGGAGGATGGATTTTGTGTTCAAATAATCAGTCTTTGGTGAGTAGGCATACAATGCATTTTATTTTTTATTAAATGTGTATGTATGTTTCGCATTTTATTTCATGAATATTAAATAGCCTATATATTAACATAATAAAATGGCAAATAGCCTATTTGTTTTCTTTATTTTATTTTCAGTGAATCGTTATGCGTCTTTATCATCACGGTGAAACTGCTTTGGGTGCGACGCAACGCCTGGTTATACTGCATTTCTGTCTAAATGTATAGTGTCCAGAGCCATGGCATCATAATGATGGTAATAAGAGGTGGGACTGTGTAGGACCTCACTGAAGGCCCAGGCCCCAGGCCCACGGCACGCCACTGAACATCAGGGATTCTTCAGTAATGACGAGATTACTCGTTTTAATGCCATTTTTTTCATTGAGAAATACTGCACCAAATATAGTTAGATGTAAAATTGTGCGACTAACATCTACTCTGTAAAAACCTTCTTAGATGAGTTTCGCTAGTTTCCACATCGTCAAGGCCTAAAGATCAAGTACCAGAATCAGTCAGAATCAATCAATGATATTAACCTACCACATAGCTGTTGTGTTACTTACAATTGTCACGTGGTCATGTCTGTGCCATAACATTGTTGAATTGGTGCCAATGACTGAGAGTAAAGCAGAAAAATAGCTTTTTACAACAAATTCTGAATCATTACTTGAAAGGCACTGGTTGCCTTGGCAGTTGGTTGGTCCCAGCCCTACCCTCACCTCAAAGCTTTCCATCGCTACATCAGACATACAGTAAAGTACACAGCTCTGGCTAACACACAGATGAGCCCACAGCATGCATTTTCAAGTACACACACAGCGAAATGAACTCTTGCCAAACCACTAACAGAGCTGAGCTCATGTGAGATACCACCGCCACTTCTCTGCTCTGGGCCTTGTTTCAGTCAACACAGTAAAAACCTGGAGCACCACACACCCTGTGGACCTAAAGAGCATCAGCTACAGCTGAGGAGAGTGGGATGAGGGAGAGAGAGGGTGTTAGAGAGAGTGAGTGAGGGGGCATTAGCTACGGATGAGAGAGCATTAGCTACAGATGAGAGAGAGAGGGGGGCATTAGCTACAGATGAGAGAGGGGGGGGCATTAGCTACAGATGAGAGAGAGAGAGGGGGGCATTAGCTACAGATGAGAGAGGGGTTAGAGAGAGTGAGGGGGAATTAGCTACAGTTGAGAAGAGTGGGATGAGGGAGAGAGAGGGGGTTAGAGAGAGTGAGGGGGCATTAGCTACAGCTGAGAAGAGTGGGATGAGGGGGATAAAGAGAGTGGGGGGGGCATTAGCTACAGCTGAGAAGAGTGGGATGAGGGAGAGAGAGGGGGTTAGAGAGAGTGAGGGGGGGCATTAGCTACAGCTGAGAAGCCCTACATTCCAGCCCCCTATTGGCTAGTCTTATGGTGGTTAGCTCATATCCTGCAAATAGGTATGCATCCCTACATACCTAGTTTTATGTGATGTGTAGGAGATGAGTTTCCCAGAGACACTGCGTCCATAATGCCTATAGTGCATGTTTTACTATTGTCCTGGGCCGGTTTCCCAAAATCATCTTCAGGTTAAGTTCTTCGCTATATCCTTCGTAGGAGCATTGTTAAATCACCATCGTTAATCAAACCATCGTTAATGTTGCACTTGAAAACGCTTGTAATGTAACGGCTGCTTCACACCACTCGTAGAACAATTAAGGGTGTTGTCAGATGCTTTTTAACTGATCGCCAGGGACACGCCAACACTCAGACAATTTACAAACTAAGTATTTATGTTTAGTGAGTCCACCGCATCAGATGACCACACTCTCTTGAGAAGTGAGTAAATTAGACAATTTTCCTGTCCTGCTAAGCATTCAAGATGTAACTGGTACAATGTATGGTGTAAAAAGTATATTTCTTTCAGAAAGTACTGGAGTAAAAGTTGTTAAAAATATAAATAGTAATTTAAAGTACAGATACCCAAAAAACGACTTAAGTAGTACTTTCAAGTATTTTTACTAAAGTACTTTACACCACAGCTTACAACTGTAGCCCATTCACCCTCTGAATGGCATACATACACAATGCATGTCTCAATCCTTCTTTAACCGGTCTACTCCCCTTCATCTACACTGATTAAGTGGATTTAACAAGTGTTACCAGTAAGGGATCATAGCTTTCACCTGGTCAGCCTACGTCATGGAAAGGATGTTCCTGCTCCGACAGAGATGGCCGCCTCGCTTCGCGTTCCTAGGAAACTATGCAGTATTTTGTTTTTTTACGTGTTAATTCTTACATTGGTACCCCAGGTAATCTTAGGTTTCATTACACACAGTCGGGAGGAACTACTGAATATAAGAGCAACATCAACTCACCATCATTACAACCAGGAATATGACTTTCCCGAAGCGGATCCTGTGTTTTGCCATCCAGGACAATGGATCGGATCCCAGCCAGCGAACCTAAACAACGTCAACGTAAAAGGGACAAACGAAGCGGTCTTCTTGTCAGGCTCTGGAGACGGGCACATTGCGCACCACTCCCTACCATACTACTCGCCAATGTCCAGTCTTTTGACAACAAGGTTGATGAAATCTGAGCAAGGGTTGCCTTCCAGAGAGACAGAGACTAACGTTCTTTGCTTCATGGAAACATGGCTCACTGGAGAGACGCTATTGGAGTCGGTGCAGCAAGCTGGTATCTTCACGCATCGCACCAACAGAAACAAGCATCTTTCTGGTAAGAAGAGGGGCGGGTGGGTATGCCTTATGATTAATGAGACGTGATCATAACAACATGCAGGAACTCTAGTCCATCTGTTCACCCGACTTAGAATTCCTCACAATCAAATGTTGACCGTATTATCTACCAAGGGAATTCTCTTCAATTATAATCACAGCCGTATATATTCCCCCCCAAGCAGACACATCGATGGCCCTGGACAAACTTTATTTGACTCGTTGTAAACTGGAAACCACTGTCATGACTTTGGCCTGGGGGATAGGTTTATGACCGTCATAAATACCTCTTTCCCCCCCCTTTTTTTCCTCTCTACCCTACTAAGGTTACATTTGCAAAACCCTTGGTTAACATAGAGATTCTGGGAACGTCAGAATGTGGGGGGAAATGAACTATATTCTGGTAATCTGAACAATTGAACATATGTGGTGGTACTTAAGGAATACGATGTCAGTTCGATTGTCATCTGAGACATTCTCAATGATAAGATGACAAACTCTACAGTGGAAAGTCTACACATCCGAGTTATCGGATTCACATGGAATTGTTGTTCAATTTAAATGTTTGAATATGAAATCATTTGTGATGGGATGAAATGTGATTTTAGCTTCTAAAATGTGAGATGTGGGTTTTCATAAGTTAGGGATGCTCACTCAGTGGCCCGCCCACGTGAAGAGACAGAGGTTGTAAACTGTCACACCCCCCTTTTCTCCCTTCCTATATAAAGCCTTGACGACAACATAACTTCCTGTTCCGAGGATGACGGTCCTATGTCAGAATGGTTCAGATAATAACTACAGAATGAAGCCAACATCAGCATGAGCTTTGGTTGCAAATGGTATGAATTTTGAACTCATATTCACGACAGAAGTGATACCTCCTAGCCGTTGATTAGCGACCGCAGCTGCAAACGCAGGTAAGGAAAGAACAGAGTATTCCATCTATCACACAACAATGTTACTACAACTTATCCAAGTGACCACCAGAGATTCTTCAAAAGGACAGAGGACTCGGTTTGGCAACACGGTCTTCCATCTACCACCAACATACTGAAGCGCAGGTCAGAGTAAATAATTATTGCATTTTCCTTTTCCAAATGGGCAGTAATTTAGAATGCATAAGACACTGTATTTGCGATAGCACAACTATTTCCCTTTTTTCCTCAGTCTCCCGCTCTTTCACTCAACCCATCCCCTTTTCCTTTGTGTAACAAGCTGTCATATCTGTTCCGCCCGCTAGGGACGTTTTCCTTTAAGATGTCATTTGTAATCACATTATGATTAATTGTGTGTATGTGAATTCTGTGTGATTAGTTAGGTATTTATTAAATAAATAATTAAACACAATTTTGTATAGCTGATTCAAAATTGTTAGCCAGGGTTCTTGCAGATAACCAAGAATTTACAACTTTCAGATTATGAGACTGAAGTAAGATGAAGATTAATTTTGACTGCTATTGATGTAAAATATTACTAGGTCTTTAAGAGTTTATTCGGAAGATAACAGCTCTATAAATATTATTTTGTGGTACCCGACTCTTTGGTTAATTACATTTACATGATTAGATCACTCAGGTGTTATTAATTACGGAGAAATTATTTTATAGAATAGCATGTCATATCACTTAATCCGGCATAGCCAAAGACACAACACCACATATCCTGAGGCTGCATTCATTGTAGCTGGGGATTTTAACAAGGCTAATCTGAAAACAAGACTCCCTAAATTCTATCAGCATATCGATTGCGAAACCAGGGCTGGTAAAACCCTGGATCATTGTTATTTTAACTTCCGCGACACATACAAGGCCCTCCCCCGCCTCCTTTCAGAAAAGCTGACCACGACTCCATTTTGTTGCTTCCAGCCTACAGACAGAAACTAAAATAAGAAGCTTTCGCGCTCAGGTCTGTTCAACGCTGGTCCGACCAATCTGATTCCACACTTCATGACTACTTCGATCACTTGGATTGGGTTATGTTCCGCATTGCGACAAACAACATTGACAAATACGCTGATTCGGTGAGAGAGTTCAAAAGAAAGTGCATCGGTGATGTCGTACCCACAGCAACTATTAAAACATTCCCAAACCAGAAACCGTGGATTGATGGCAGCATTCGCGCGATACTGAGAACCACTGCTTTTAACCAGGGCAAGGTGACCGGAAACATGACCGAATACAAACAGTAGCTATTCCCTCCGCAAGGCAATCAAACAAGCTAAGCGTCAATATAGAGACAAAGTAGAGTTGCAATTCAACGGCTTAGACACAAGAGGTATGTGGCAGGGTCTACAGTCAATCACAGATTACAAAAAGAAAACCAGCCCCGTCGCAGACCAGGAAGTCTTGCTCCCAGACAGACTAAATAACTTCTTTGCTCGCTCTGAGGACAATACAGTGCGCCACTGACACGGCCCGCTACCAAAACCTGCGGACTCTCCTTCACTGCAGCCAACGTGAGTAAAACATTTAAACGTGTTAACCCTCGCAAGGCTGCAGGCCCAGACGGTATCCCCAGCCGCGTACTCAGAAAATGCGCAGACCAGCTGTCTGGTGTGTTTACGGACATATTCAATCAATCCCAAGACACCTAGGTAACGGAGCTAAACGACTACCGCCCCGTAGCACTCACTTCCGTCGTGCTGAGAGAGAGACTACTCCACCCTACCTGACACCCTAGACCCACTCCAATTTTCTTACCGCCCCAATAGGTCCACAGACGATGCAATCTCAACCACACTGCCCTAACCCATCTGGACAGGAGGAATACCTATGTAAGAATGCTGTTCATCGACTACAGCTCAGCATTTAACACCATAGTACCCTCCAAACTCGTCATCAAGCTCGAGACCCTGGGTCTCGACCCCACCCTGTGCAGCTGGGTACTGGACTTCCTGACGGGCCGCCCCCAGATGGTTAGGGTAGGTAACAACATCTCCACCCCGCTGATCCTCAACACTGGGGCCCCACAGGGGTGCGTTCTGAGCCCTCTCCTGTACTCCCTGTTCACCCACGACTGTGTGGCCATGCACGCCTCCAACTCAATCATCAAGTTTGCGGACGACACTACAGTGGTAGGCTTGATTACCAACAACGACGAGACAGCCTACATGGAGGAGGTGAGGGCCCTCGGAGTGTGGTGTCAGGAAAATAACCTCACACTCAACGTCAACAAAAAAGGAGATGATTGTGGACTTCAGGAAACAGCAGAGGGAGAGTAGTGGAGAGGGTAGTAAAGATGGTTTTAAGTTCCTCTGCGTACACATCACAGACAAACTGAATTGGTCCACCCACACAGACAGTGGTGTGAAGAAGGCGCAGCAGCGCCTCTTCAACCTCAGGAGGCTGAAGAAATTCAGCTTGTCACCAAAAACACTAACAAACTTTTACAGATGCACAATCAAGAGCATCCTGTCGGGCTGTATCACCACCTGCTGCGCCCACAACCGTAAGGCTCTCCAGAGGGTAGTGAGGTCTGCACAACGAATCACCGGGGGCAAACTTCCTGCCCTCCAGGACACCTACACCACCCGATGTCACAGGAAGGCCATAAAGATCATCAAGGACAACAAC
Organism: Oncorhynchus tshawytscha; assembly: GCF_018296145.1. Taxonomy (NCBI): domain Eukaryota; kingdom Metazoa; phylum Chordata; class Actinopteri; order Salmoniformes; family Salmonidae; genus Oncorhynchus; species Oncorhynchus tshawytscha. The sequence goes on along the minus strand of NC_056433.1, from coordinate 62,396,777 downwards.
CCCCTGAGCCACTGCCTGTTCACCCCGCTATCATCCAGAACGCAAGGTCAGTACAGGTGCATCAAAGCAGGGACCGAGAGACTGAAAAACTGCTTCTATCTCAATGCCATCAGACTGTTAAACAGCCACCACTAGCATTGAGTGGCTGCTGACAACATATTGACTCAACTCCAGATCACTTTAATAATGGAAATTGATGTAAAAAATGTATCACTAGCCACTTTAAACAAATGCCACTTAATATGTTTACATACCCTACATTACTCATCTCATATGTATATACTGTACGATACCATCTACTGCATCTTGCCTATGCCGTTCTGTACCATCACTCATTTATATATCTTTATGTACATATTCTGTATCCCTTTACACTTCTGTGTATAAGGTAGTAGTTGTGGAATTGTTAGGTTAGATTACTCGTTGGTTATTACTACATTGTCGGAACTACAGTGCCTTGCGAAAGTATTCGGCCCCCTTGAACTTTGCGACCTTTTGCCACATTTCAGGCTTCAAACATAAAGATATAAAACTGTATTTTTTTGTGAAGAATCAACAACAAGTGGGACACAATCATGAAGTGGAACGACATTTATTGGATATTTCAAACTTTTTTAACAAATCAACAACTGAAAAATTGGGCGTGCAAAATTATTCAGCCCCTTTACTTTCAGTGCAGCAAACTCTCTCCAGAAGTTCAGTGAGGATCTCTGAATGATCCAATGTTTACCTAAATGACTAATGATGATAAATACAATCCACCTGTGTGTAATCAAGTCTCCGTATAAATGCACCTGCACTGTGATAATCTCAGAGGTCCGTTAAAAGCGCAGAGCATCATGAAGAACAAGGAACACACCAGGCAGGTCCGAGATACTGTTGTGAAGAAGTTTAAAGCCGGATTTGGATACAAAAAGATTTCCCAAGCTTTAAACATCCCAAGGAGCACTGTGCAAGCGATAATATTGAAATGGAAGGAGTATCAAACCACTGCAAATCTACCAAGACCTGGCCGTCCCTCTAAACTTTCAGCTCATACAAGGAGAAGACTGATCAGAGATGCAGCCAAGAGGCCCATGATCACTCTGGATGAACTGCAGAGATCTACAGCTGAGGTGGGAGACTCTGTCCATAGGACAACAATCAGTCGTATATTGCACAAATCTGGCCTTTATGGAAGAGTGGCAAGAAGAAAGCCATTTCTTAAAGATATCCATAAAAAGTGTCGTTTAAAGTTTGCCACAAGCCACCTGGGAGACACACCAAACATATGGAAGAAGGTGCTCTGGTCAGATGAAACCAAAATGGAACTTTTTGGCAACAATGCAAAACGTTATGTTTGGCGTAAAAGCAACACAGCTCATCACCCTGACACACCATCCCCACTGTCAAACATGGTGGTGGCAGCATCATGGTTTGGGCCTGCTTTTCTTCAGCAGGGACAGGGAAGATGGTTAAAATTGATGGGAAGATGGTTAAAATTGATGGGAAGATGGATGGAGCCAAATACAGGACCATTCTGGAAGAAAACCTGATGGAGTCTGCAAAAGACCTGAGACTGGGACGGAGATTTGTCTTCCAACAAGACAATGATCCAAAACATAAAGCAAAATCTACAATGGAATGGTTCAAAAATAAACATATCCAGGTGTTAGAATGGCCAAGTCAAAGTCCAGACCTGAATCCAATCGAGAATCTGTGGAAAGAACTGAAAACTGCTGTTCACAAATGCTCTCCATCCAACCTCACTGAGCTCGAGCTGTTTTGCAAGGAGGAATGGGAAAAAATTTCAGTCTCGATGTGCAAAACTGATAGAGACATACCCCAAGCGACTTACAGCTATAATCGCAGCAAAAGGTGGCGCTACAAAGTATTAACTTAAGGGGGCCGAATACTTTCGCAGGGCACTGTAGAAGCACAAGCATTTCGCTACACTCGTATTAACATCTGCTAACCATGTGTATGTGACAAATCAAATTTGATTTGAATGTTTTGTACACTCAGTTTATAAAAAGGCTATAGGCCTATTTCAATCATATTGAAGGAAAGTTCCATCGCTAGAGGGAAACCAGGCCCTGTTCACTTTTCCATACAGGTAATGTCATGGCTCATAAAATGGTAGAAGAGGGAGTGGACACAAATAAACACACAGTAAGCTGAAATGCTCTACTCAGATAATCTCTGTTTTTAAAAGCAACACACTGCCTGTGTGTGTGCCATGTTTAAACTAGAAGTTGAGTGTGTATTCTATTTCCAGTGAGTGTCTGTGTGTGGTGGGTACAGACTTCTAAGAGAAGTGGCATACATCTCAGTGGTACGTATTAAAATGTCAGTGATGCCGCTTCCCTACAAGCCAAAACAATCTCTTCCTGACAAAACATAATTTACTTCTAATGCTGTTTATGTAACCACAGGGTAAAAACATGACTTTTCCTCTCATGTTCTGTTCATGTTTCAGCCCCAGAACAGACAGCCATCACTGAGCATATGGAGCGAGACGGAGCTACAGAGAGATGGAGGGGTGGGGGAGAGAGAGAGAGGACAGAGATACAGGATGAGGTGATATCTGCAGGTGGCGGGGTCTAGTGGGGCACCGCCCATCTCCTGAGCCAGGGGTCTGTCTGCAGCCTCTACCGGAGTATCCTCTCCCCTCTGTATCATTGCCCGTTCTCCAGACAGGATCCAGTCAGACCCATGTCACACTCCTCTAAGCAAAACAAAAAACACAGGCCTCTGCTAGAACTAACTTTGAATTTAACAACACTTGTAAACTAGACTAGACATTGCTTCAGTTACATGTTTTCAGCAGCTCAACAACTTTTCTTTCCCTCCATCCCTCTCCCCTTTCCTCCCTCTCTATGAACCAGTCTATCTTTTTGTAACATTTTTCCATTTCCCAGAAAACAGCTCCAGCAGCTGTTGAGGGAGACATACCTGGATGTCGCGGTCATTTTCTTCTTCTTCCTCCTATGGCCTACCAGCTACCACTGATACCGGGGAGAACACCGTGAGGTGAATCATTCAGAGCAGGACACATGATGAATAGATGGAGGATGATTCCCTGTTCTACTGGACAGGTAGACATGGCCATCTAAGAGAAGACACTCACAGTACTACAGATAAAACAGTCCATTACATTCTTCTCTCTGTGGCTTGGTTGTGAGTAGCACTATAATGGCTGTGAGTAGCACCATCTATCTCCACCTCTCTTGCTGCCTCTAGGGAGAAGCCTTCATTCCAGGCTCACCTCCATCCACATGTTCATGCATATTGCATCACAACCATAATAGTCATGTCTGCTGTAATCCCACAAAGGCAGACACGGCAGTTTTGGAAAAAAGCAATAATGATGGATTTAATCACTCTGCTATGAGAAGGCTGATCCCAAGCGGTCTGCTCTTCAATGCAACCAACATGCACTCACACACACAGTTACAATGTGTTTTATGCTGATTAGAGAAGTATATTCTAAAACAGCGATACCAATATAAAGCCTCGGGTCATATCTCATTATACAGAGCTATTTACAGTTAAATTAGACGGCCCAGTGAGATTATTACGCCATAACATGAGATTAAACATACCAGACTGCTGATACAGATATACTGCTGCCTTCTACTTACAGTCCAGCAGATTAAATTTTTTCCATGACGCAATAGTCGAACTAACGGCTAGATCGCTCTGCTGCCTGCTTTCCCAATGAGGGTCATAGCATTCATGAACCTTGTTATAAAAGCATTATTACAGCGTAACCAATGACAAAGACAGCTTAAAATATTGGTAGGAAAAAGTTAATTATTTGTTCATTACTAATTATAAAAACAGCAAAAAATGAAAACGTCCCTTTTTCAGGGCCCGGTCTTTCAAAGATAATTGGATTTTTACAAATTAACTTCACAGAGCTTCATTGTAAAGGGTTTAAAGACTGTTTACCATGCTTGTTCAATGAACCATAAACTAACCATAAATTAATGGATATGCACCAGTGGAACAGTCATTAAGACACTAACAGCTTACAGATGATAGGAAATTAAGATCACAGTTAAGAAAACTTAGGACACTAGAGGCCTTTCTACTGACTCTGAAAAACACCAAAAGAAAGATACCCAGGGTCCCTGCTCATCTGCGTGAACATGCCTTAGGCATGCTGCAAGGAGGCATGAGGACTGCAGATGTGGCCAGGGCAATAAATTGCCATGTCCGTACTGTGAGAAGCCTAAGACAGCACTACAGGGAGACAGGACGGACAGCTGATCGTCCTCGCAGTGGCAGACCACATGTAACAACACCTGCACAGGATCAGTACATACAAACATCACACCTGCATGACAGGTACAGGATGGAAACAACTGCCCGAGTTACACCAGGAACGCACAATCCCTCCATCAGTGCTCAGACTGTCAGCAATAGGCTGAGAGGCTGGACTGAGGGCTTGTAGGCCTGTTGTAAGGCAGGTCCTCATCAGACGTCACAGGCAACAACGTCGCCTATGGGCACACACCCACCGTCGCTGGACCAGACAGGACTGGCAAAAAGTGCTCTTAACTGACGAGTCGTGGTTTTGTCTCACCAGGGGTGATGGTCGGATTTGCGTTTATCGTCAAAGGAATGAGCGTTACACCGAGGCCTGTACTCTGGAGCGGGATCGATTTGGAGGTGGAGGGTACGTCATGGTCTGGGGCGGTGTGTCACAGCATCTTCGGCCTGAGCTTGTTGTCATTGCAGGCAATCTCAACGCTGTGCGTTACAGGGAAGACATCCTCCTCCCTCATGTGGTACCCTTCCCGCAAGCTCAACCTGACATGACCCTCTAGCATGACAATGCAATCAGCCTTACTGCTCGTTCTGTGGGAGATTATCTGCAAGACAGGAATGTCGGTGTTCTGCCATGGCCAGTGAAAAACCCAGATCTCAATCCCATTGAGCACGTCTGGGACCTGTTGGATCGGAGGGTGAGGGCTAGGGCCATTCCCTCCCAGAAAAGTCTGAGAACTTGCAGGTGCCTTGGTGGAAGTCTGGGGTAACATCGCACAGCAAGAACTGGCAAATCTGGTGCCGTCCATGAGGAGGAGATGCACTGCAGTACTTAATGCAGCTGGTGGCCACACCAGATACTGACTGTTACTTTTGATTTGGACTCCCCATTTTTTCAGTTACACATTATTCAATTTCTGTTAGTCACATGTCTGTGGAACTTGTTCAGTTTGTGTCTCAGTTGTTGAATCTTATGTTCATACAAATACTTACACGTTAAGTTTGCTGAAAATAAACACAGTTGACAATGAGCGGACGTTACTTTATTTGCTGAGTTCATGCAAGACGTCAACATTAATGTCTTAGAGGGTCTGGTGTTGTGAGAAAAAGGTACAGTTGAGACAGACTAAAGATAAGTGATCCACGGTTAAACTAGTGCATCACTGGTCTGGATAAGACTTTCAAGGCATCACTTCATGGAAAACAGACTTCCATGTATTGTGCCAAGTCTTAGTTTGGACAAAGATATTAATATTAGTAGTATCAGCTTTCATTTAGGGCCGGGACAATATCAGTATTGCGAGACTCGTTAGTATTGCGGCAAGGAAACAAAACACGACGCTGATTTAACTTCTTTCAGAAAACAGCCCTAATGTTGGAAACAAACATGTCAGAGTCACCTTTATTTATTTTCCAAGCTATAGCACACAATATTTCACATACGCTAGGTTTTTACAAGGACCAAAGAGTTTGGGGGTTTCATTGTTGACAAGAAAAAAAAATTGATACTGGTATCACAGCCCTACTTTCATTGCTACATAAAACGTGCCATGTCATGTACCATTAAAATTCTTCGATGAGATTTTCAACACAAACTTGCGTAACTGACTTATTTGTACTGCCGTCAATGAGAATTCCCAAAAAAATGAGTTGGACATCTCCAGTAAGGATTTGGCCGCTGTGAGAGACAGTCAGAGATCAGGGCTTGTGGCTTGTTTCCAGAGTGGTAGCAGAAGGACAATACATTTCAGTATCATAACAGGACATAATTTAAAGGACACTAAAAGATAAACTCAGTATTTTAACTTCTTGGATATAGGGGGCGCTCTTTTAATTTATGGATAAAAAAACGTGCCCGTTTTAAGCGCAATATTTTGTCACGAAAAGATGCTCAACTATGCATATAATGCTCGACTATGCAGCTTTGGAAAGAAAACACTCTAAGGTTTCCAAAACTGCAAAGATATTATCTGTGAGTGCCACAGAACTCATGCTACAGGCGAAACCAAGATGAAACTTCAACCAGGAAATGGGCAGAATTTTTGAAGCTCTGTTTCCCATTGTCTCCTTATATGGCTGTGAATGCGCCGGGAATGAGCCTGCCCTTTCTATCATTTCTCCAAGGTGTCTGCAGCATTGTGACGTATTTGTAGGCATATCATTGGAAGATTGGCCATAAGAGACTACATTTACCAGGGGTCCGCCCGGTGTCCTTTGTCTAAATTGGTGCGTAATCTACAAGCTGCACGCAGTCATCCAGTGATTGAGAGGAGAGAGGAGGCTTTCAACGAACGATATATCATGAAGAGATATGTGAAAAACACCTTGAGGATTGATTCTAAACAACGTTTACCATGTTTCAGTCGATATTATGGAGTTAATTTGGAAAAAAGTTTTGAAGACTGAATTTTTTATTTTTTTTTTGGTAGCCAAACGTGACGCACCAAACGGAGCAATTTCTCCTAAACAAATCATCTTTCAGGAAAAACTGAGCATTTGCTATCTAACTGAGAGTCTCCTCATTGAAAACATCTGAAGTTCTTCAAAGGTAATGATTTTATTTGAATGATTTTCTGGTTTTTGTGAAAATGTTGCCTGCTGATGCTAACGCTAAATGATACGCTAGCTGCGCTAGCTGTTACACAAATGCTTGTTTTGCTATGGTTGAGAAGCATATTTTGAAAATCTAAGATGACAGTGTTGTTAAAAGGCTAAGCTTGAGAGCTAGCATATTAATTTAATTTGCGATTTTCATGAATAGTTAACGTTGTGTTATGCTAATGAGCTGCGGGGATAATTACACTCCTGGATACAGGTTTTTTTCGTAGCTAAACATGACGCACCAAACGGAGCGATTTCTCCTAAACAAATCATCTTTCAGGAAAAACTGAGCATTTGCTATCTAACTGAGTCTCCTCATTGAAAACATCTTAAGTTCTTCAAAGGTAAATCATTTTATTTGAATGATTTTCTGGTTTTTGTGAAAATGTTGCCTGCTGATGCTAACGCTAAATGCTACGCTAGCTATTAATACTGTTACACAAATGCTTGTTTTGCTATGGTTGAGAAGCATATTTTGAAAATCTGAGATGACAGTGTTGTTAACAAAAGGCTAAGCTTGACAGCTAGCATATTAATTTCATTTCATTTGCGATTTTCATCAATAGTTAACGTTGCGTTATGGTAATGAGCTTGAGGCTGTATTCACGATCCCGGATCCGGGATGGCTCGACGCAAGAAGTTAATGTGACAAACTACATCCCATACAACATTTTCATATTCATACAGTCAGATAAACCACTGAGTGATATAACAGGACACACAGACACACGTTTTCCCCCATTCTAGATGTGAGTAGAAGGAGTGACAGGAGTACAAATTGCAGCTGATGTCAGCTCAGCAATGCCTCTGTATTACGGAGCCATTTCACACACAATCAGAGAGAAACAGAGCCTCTGTCTGTGCCAACACACAGGGTCACTCTGCTCTCTCCTTTCCATCCATCCCACTTACCTCTACTGTCGCCCTCTTCCCTGCTCCCCCAACTTTCACCTTATTTAAATGTCACTTCTGCTCTCCCTCCAGCCTCTCTTTTCCTCATATTCCCCATCTCCCTCTACTGTTCTCCCCTCCTTCCATCTCCCTCTCCAGCACTCATAAAAGCAAAGGGCCCAGAGCACTACATTGGGTTTCAATGTGAGGAGAGATCATCAAATGCCTTATAAAGCTCAGTCAGTCTGTGTGCAGTCAAGCAGAACAGAAAACAAGGGCATGTTAGTCTCTATAAATCCTTCGGTAGCAGAGCTGTGGAATGGCCCCAACAGAGACAACAGTAAAACTGCCTTTCATTGGAAGGTGATTCAAAGGAGGGCTCAGGCAGCCAGAAATGTCCCAACATACAGGCTAGCAACAAATCCATTTTGACCACCAACCTTAATCATGATCATATTCTTAACCTTTTCCTTGTGTATGGGTTGAAAATTGCAGATTTGGGCACTAACAAATGCCTAAATTGGAACGCAGCGGCAGTACAGTAACATGCTATACATGACAGAGCTCTGGCTTTGCGCTTCACAGTGCTTTATGGGATTTGACTGACAGCCGAACTGAACTTGAGCACCTCGCATGACAAGTTGCCCCAATCCCTCACACTAATTGGGCAACTTTAGCACATTTTTGGTTGCCTGAGTAAGGGAAATTCTGTAAATTAAGAGTACTCCATGTATTTTGAAAGATGAGATTGAGGATTATAATAAATACCGCTTTGATGTCATACAAGCTAGCCAAACACCTGTGAGTCCAAATGTGCACTTAACATTTCCATATCTGTACAATCAATGTTTATGATCACTATGCTTGATGTACAGTTACAAGATGACATGGCCTGATACCCTGGGTTGTTCTTAACAGAAAGAGACGGTTTGTCTATTGTGATGAAAATGTGGCACGCCACACACACCTGAATGCACTCATGACGCATTTCTATGCGCACCAAAACTACGATCGGTTTCCCTGAATTGCATTGTGAAAGTCTTACACTATTGTTGTATTTTATAAGTTAGCTAGTCATGTTGGCAATGGAATAGGATTTCCAATTATGCCCACCTGACCCAAATTGCAATGGATAATTTACTATTTTTTGGATTGCGCAAACTACAGTGGTTGTGTGAGGGTGGGGATAGTGTATTGTTCCAAACAAAAAAACTACAAGTGCGCTTGCTCTAGTTCCTCAACAGCACAGCTTGGAGAGCTCCACAAAGCACCTTAAAGTGGAAGACTCCTCTTTGAGTCATAAAAGTGCATTGAAATTACTTAGGAACAGTGCATTCTTGTGGCCACTTAGGGAAACCAGTTAGTCCTCTCAATCGAACTAGCCAATTCGTTGGCTTATGTTGCACCTACTCCACATTTTCCAGGAATATTCTTCTCGTGTTACTGAATGTATCCAAAGTATTGTCAGATTTCGTTAACAGATTTGTCAAAAAGAACAGTAAATGTACAGTGCCTTCAGAAACTAGTCATACCCCTTGACTTATTCCACACATTCAAAATTAGATTTGTTTTTCACTAACCCATCGACACACAATACCCCATAATGACAAAATGAAATGTTTGCGAATGTATTGAAAATCTCATTTACATAAGTACTCACACCCCTGAGTCAATACATGTTTGAATCACATTTGGCAGTGGTTACAGCTTCGAAGCATTATGGGTAAGTCTAAGAGCTTTGCACACTGGATTGTACAATATTTGCCCATTATTCTTTTAAAAATTCTTCAAGCTCTGTCAAACTGGTTGTTGATCATTGCTAAACAACCATGTTCAAGTCTTGCAGATTTAAAACCTCTTAATAAGGATCTGCAAGGATGGTACCATATTCTTGGTACCATTTGAAAGGAAACACTGAAGTTTGTGGAAATGTGAAAGTAACGTAGGAGAAAAACACAATAGATCTGGTAAAAGAAAAATAATCTAACATTATTTTGTATTTTTGTCTGTACCATCATTTTTGAAATGCAAGAGAAAGGCCATAATGTATTATTCCAGGCCAGTTGCAGTTTAGATTTGCCACTAGATGGCAGCAGTGCATGTGCAAAGTGTTAGCCTGATCCAATGAACCATTCCATTTCTGTTCAAAATGTTGTATCAAGACTGCCCAAATGTGCCAAATTAGTTTATTAATAACTTTATGTTCAAAATTGTGCACTCTCCAAACAATAGCATGGTATTATTTCACTAATAGCTACTGTTAATTGGACAGTGCAGTTAGACTAACAAGAATTTAAGCTTTTTGCCCATATCCGATATGTCTATGTCCTGAGAAATGTTCTTACTTACAACCTCATGCTAATCGCATTAGCCTACATTAGCTCAACCGTCCCATGGACGGGACACCAATCCCGAAGAGGTATACTCTTAAGGATTAAAATAAATCCTTACTTCAATTTCTAACTTAAACAAGGGCCAAATGTAGCTTGAGCATAGGTGGAATGAAGAGGCCTACACTGCTAACCAATCAGAACCAAGTGTGATTCCTAGTTGCATCTGGCCACAGCGGTGGTGGTGTGGTTGCTGCTTCAACCGGTCGGCTGTGGCCAAACCTAAACACTTGTTAGCCCTGAGGCCTGTCAACTCTCTTAACAAGGCTACAGAGAGGAAGCGCATACAGCAACCACTGGCTTTCACAGAGGCCATTTAAGGGTGAGAGTTGGTGTGTGTGTGCGGGCATGTATTACTATCCTCATGGGTACTGGAAATCCCCAGAAGTCCCCGCAAGGATAGTTAAACATTGTGCACGTCCTCACGTGGACAAAGGCTATTTAAGTTTAGGGGTAAGGTTAGGATTAGGTTTAGGGAAAACAGTTCCCCAAAGGATAGTAAAACATATGCTCCGTGTGTGTGTGTGTGTGTGTGTGTGTAAGAGGAGAAGCAGGGGGAAAAAAACAGACGGTCCTATACTGTAACGCACCTCAGGCTGGATGGCTTTGAACACTGGAGCGTCCATGAGTGTGATCTGACCCTGGAGAAAGAGACAGAGAGAGACAAGACAGAGAGAGACAAGACAGAGAGAGAGAGAGAGAATGGGAGATGCGGAGCTGTAATTTGGGCCACAGATTTGGAATGAAGAGTTGACCAGACATCATTGCAGTGCTTTCCAAACTTTATTCAATACTTCCAGAATAACCAGGAGAAATCCCATATTTTGGGGAGAAGTAGCATAGCGGTTACAGCGTTGGACTCGTAACTGAAAGGCTGCTAGTTCAAAAATCTGTCGATCTGCCATTGAGAAATGCACAAGGGCATTTCCATCAAAAAGGACCCACGAGCACCAACACGTGAAGTTAATAAGGGCATATCAAATTGGGTGTCAAATGAATGCTAATAAAAAAAACATATTTTTGGGAAATGAAGGCATACATGTGAAGTCGGAAGTTTACATACACCTTAGCCAAATACATTTAAACTCAGTTTCACAATTCCTGACATTTATTCAGAGTAATAATCCCAGTTTAGGTCAGCTCGGATGCCCACTTTATTTTAAGAATGTGAAATGTCAGAATAATAGTAGAGAGAATGATTTATTTCAGCTTTTGTTTCTTTCGTCACATTCCCAGTGGGTCAGAAGTTTACATACACTCAATTAGTATTTGGTAGCAAGGTCTTTAAATTGTTTAACTTGGGTCAAGCGTGTCGGGTAGCATTCCACGAGCTTCCCACAAGAAGTTGGGTGAATTTTGGCCCATTCCTCCTGACAGAGCTGGTGTAACAGAGTCAGGTTTGTAGGCCTCCTTACTCGCACATGCTTTTAGTTCTGCTCACAAATTCTCTATAGGATTGAGGTCAGGGCTTTGTGATGGCCACTCCAATACCTTGACTGCTGTCCTTAAGCCATTTTGCCACAACGTTGGAAGTATGGATGGGGTCATTGTCCATTTGAAAGACCCATTTGCATCCAAGCTTTAACTTCCTGACTGATGTCTTGAGATGTTGCTTCAATATATCCACATAATTTACCCCTCATGATGCCATCTATTTTGTGAAGTGCACCAGTCCCTCCTGCAGCAAAGCACCCCCTACAACATGATGCTGCCACCCCTAGTGCTTCACAGTTGGGATGGTGTTCTTTAGCTTGCAAGCCTCCCCCTTTTTCCTCCATTGTTATGGTCATTATGGCCAAACAGTTCTATTTTTGTTTCATCAGACCAGAGGACATTTCTCCAAAAAGTATGATCTTTATCAACATGTGCAGTTGCAAACCGTAGTCTGGATTTTTTAATGGTGGTTTTGCAGCAGTGGCTTCTTCCTTGCTGAGCAGCCTTTCAGGTTATGTCGATATAAGACTCCTTTTACTGTGGATATAGATACTTTGTACCCGTTTCCTGCAGCATCATCACAACGTCCTTTTCTGTTGTTCTGGGATTGATTTGCACTTTTCACACCAAAGTATGTTCATCTCAAGGAGACAGAACGCGTCTCCTTCCTGAGCGGTATGACGGCTGCGTGGTCCCATGGTGTTTATACTTGCATACTATTGTTTGTACAGATGAACGTGGTACCTTCAGGAATTTGGAAATTGCTCCCAAAGATGAACCAAACTTGTGGAGGTCTCTAATTTTTGTTCTGCGGTCTTGGCTGATTTCTTTAGATTTTCTCATGATGTCAAGCAAAGAGGCATTGAGTGTGAAGGTAGGCCTTGAAATACATCCACAGGTACACCTCCAATTGACTCAAATTATGTCAATTAGCCTATCAGATGCTTCTAAAGCCATGACATAATTTTCTGGAATTTTCCAAGCTGTTTAAAGGCACAGTCAACTTCTGACCCACTGGAATTGTGATACAGTGAAATAATCTGTCTGTAAACAATTATGGAAAAATTACTTGTGTCATGCACAACGTAGATGTCCTAACCGACTTGCAAAAACTACAGTTTGTTAACAAGACATTTGTGGAGTGGTTGAAAAACAAGTTAATGACTCCAACCTAAGTGTATGTAAACTTACGACTTCAACTGTAGATACATTTTTCAACCATTTCCATACCAAAAAAATGTGGCTTAAGTAAAGACTTGGATTTCTGGATAAACAGATGGAAAAGGGGTCTCAGAAAACATCTACCAGAAAAAGCTAAAGGCTATCAGAAATACATCAAAACAATAATTATGAAGTGAAACCCCTACCAACTATTATCAACACTTATATTTAGTTTGAGAAATTGTTCATTCTTTAAGATTAAGATTGCCTTGTAATTCCGTTAGGCATTTTTAAGATATTTTCTCATTTCTCTCTCTCATGAGAGGTTAAAAGTTTACAGAAATAACAAGTAATGGTTGACCGACCAATTAGTTACTGATTTCAATTTTGTTAATGAATTTGAAGGTGATTAAAACTCCCAATTCAGTTACCAAATTGGTAATGGCATTACCCAAAAATCAGTAACGGAAATGCTGCAACTGAACAAGCTACAAAGAGTTATTATAGTTGTCACAATCACACACCAGTTGGGTCACCTGCTACTGTCCTCCCTTCCACTGACATACTCTTATGTTCAGCTCATAATTGTTTTGTGTCTTTCTGTTGTCTGCTGGTCAAACTAAAAAGTGTTAGTCAGAATCTGGACAACCCCTCCATCTCTCACTATCCAGCTAATGTCACCTCTCCCAGCTCGACACACCTCCATTTCCTGTAACCAGCATCCTCACCCACTGAGAATTGACCGACAACAAACGTCCATGGACGTTGAAAAGCACTGTAGTACAATACATTGAAAAGGTTCAATATAAACGCAACATGTAAAGTGGTGGTCCCATGTTTCATGAGCTGAAATAAAATCACAGAAATGTTCCATACTCAAAAACAAGCTTATTTTTCAAATGTTGTGCAGAAATGAATTTACATCCTTGTTAGTAAGCATTTCTCCTTCGCCAAGATAATCCAACCACCTGAACGGGGTGGTATATCAAGAAGCTGATTAAACAGCATGATCATTACACAGGTGCACCTTGTGCTGGTGACAAAAGACCACTCAAATGTGCAGTTGTCACACAGAAAAGTTGAGGGAGTGTGCAATTTGCATGCTGACTGCAGGAATGTCCACCACCGCGATCGCCAGAGAAGGTAAACGTTCATTTCTTTACCATAAGCTGCCTCCAATGTCGTTTTACAGAATGTGGCAGTACGTCCAGCCAGCTTCACAACCGCACACAATGTGTAACCACGCCAGCCCAGGCATAAGCTATGGACAACAAACACAATTGAATTTTATCAATGGCAATTTCAATGCACAGAGATATCGTTACGAGATCTCGAGGCCCATTGTCAAGCCATTCATCCACCGACATCACCTCACGTTTCAGCATGATCGTGCACAGCCCCATGCCACAGCGATCTGTACACAAATCCTGGAAGCTGAAAATGTCCCAGTTCTTCCATGGCCTGCATACTCACCAGACATGTCACCCATTGAGCATGTTTGGGATGCTCTGGATTGACGCATACGACAGCATGTTCCCGCCAATATCCGGCAACTTCGCACAGCCATTGAAGAGGAGTGAGACAACATTGCACAGGCCACAATCAACAGCCTGATCAACTCTATGATTAGGTGATGTGGCGCTGCATGAGGCAAATGGTGGTCACAGCAGATACTGATTTCCTGATCCATGTCCTTTCCTGGTATTGTTTTTTTTTTTTGGGGGGGGGGTCAGTGACCAACAGATGTACATCTGTACTCCAAGTCATCCATAGATTGACTAATATCCTTATATGAACTTCAACGCAGTAAAATCTTTGAAATTGTTGCACGTTGCGTTTATATTTTTGTTCTCACATAAGTGTATTATCTACAGCACTGAACTCTACTCTGCTGGATTGTACTGTACTCTACTGTGTTATCCAAACTTGAGAATGTCATTGATATTCATAATTATGCATTTCGGTATCGTACAGATGAGGGACCCATGATGTAATTCCATTATCGGGTGTAAATTCACTTCACTCACTTAATAACCAAAATATATATTTTCAAACTCAAGGTGCCATGTCATAGTTGACACCCCATTCTTTCTGCAGACACCTATGAATCTTAATTCGGAGCGGATATTTAGTTTTGGGAAAACGTGGTTGCATACAACCCGGAGAGAGATTAGATTTATTCTGCACAGATGTTCCACTAAGTTAGTTTATGTACATTTTTCAGTGGAAATTGTAAAAGTAGTACTTGTATGGTTTGTTAAACAAAATTTGTTTGAAATACATTTAAAACAATTACCCTGATTAAGACAGTTTGGCATTCGAAACGCCGGTTATAAAAGTATAGTATTAGAGCTCCTAAATCATAATTTCGCTACCGTGGAATTGCCCTTACCCCTAATTGCTCCGGTGTCTCAGGTAGAGTGGGATATACAAAAAACACATTTCCATTTCACACCATACACTTGTACAGGTTACACACTCTCACATTTGTGAAACAGGACAAATATAAGCACCCCGTATTTGATCTTTGAACATGAAAGGGTAGTGCTCCCTGTCTGTCTAGCTGGGTAGTGCAAGGCAGGGGAGAGGACTCCCAACAGTGAGAAGTGGCTCAAACTAGAGTTATGCCTAGAACATCGAGTATGGAACCTTCCTAAATACTTAACCAGAGGACCTGTGTCAGCGATAAAGAGCTGCTGCACTAATCACATCAAAAAACTGCCGCGTTGCAGTAATGCTCTAACCGTACTGCCTGCAGAAAAACCAGTCAGACAATGGATCTAAATCTCCAATAAATATTATACAGCGCTTTGGCTTTTCAGGGAAAAGCAGGTAAATGACAGGCCATTCGTTATTACTCTACAGAGTGATCGTCTATAATACACAGTGAGCTGGTTTATGTTGTCTGACGTCATGGAAACTGACTGTCTAGGATATTAAAGCAGACTGTTTTGATCCATCTGAGGCTGGGAGCTGTAGCTTTTAGATAGGCCTTGTTCTATTGAGCATGTCAGAGGAAATTAGGGCGAGTGTCCCCTCCTGCCAACACACATCAATTCTTACTGAACTCACCCACTTACACCTCCTTCTAAAAGACTGTCCCAGATGCATCATTGTCATTCCCCTTCCCTCTTGTGTCTCACGGTCACATAAGTAATATTCCTTACATACACAAACACAATATGTTGGATAGGTAGCTACTTACGGCATACTCCTCCGGGGTGACCTTCAGGACATCGAAGACGACGGCATCAAAACTCTTCTTCAGTTCAGAACCCTTCTCACTGAGAGACTCTGAGCTGCTGCTCTTCTGGAAACATGTACGTTAAGACAGGGAACATGGGAAACTAAAAGCTCAAAGAAATAGGGGTTTGATTGACACCCACAATCCTCTTTATATCAGTGTTTCCCAAACCTCTCCTGGGGGAACACTACAGTGCACTTATGTTCAAGCCCTGCACGGACACAGAAATTAAAGGGATACTTCAGGATTTTGGCAAGAGGCCTTTCCTACTTTATGTACTAAAGACGGTATCTACGAGTTCATCTAACTCTGGGAAAGTAGATAAAGGGCATTCATTGCCAAAATGTTAATAATTAGAATGGAAGGAGTTTAGGGGATAAAGGTGTGTGTGTCTCACCTCAGAGGCAGTGGTGATGCTTGATTGGCCATTGGGGAGGTCCATCATTCCCACACCATCAGTCTGTTAGTGCAGGAGACCACTCCTCATCCTCATCCTCAGTGTGTGCACTCTGGACACACAAACAATTACAATGACAAAAGAGAAACTACATGTAAACCCATGTCTGCTAAATGACTAAAATGTATAAATCTAATGCTTAATTTATCAGACCCTGGATCAACAGTGCCACCTTGTGGATGAAACTGGTAAGAAATTCACTTGTGGAGATGGAGAGAGATACAGACTAGAGCGAGAGAGAAAACACGAGACAAGAAGGATGAGCAGAGAGACGAGAAAGATTGTTGCTAAGGTACAGGTAACTACCAAAATAATGGAAACACTTGAATAAATGAATGATACAAAGTATATTGAAAGCAGGTGCTTCCACAAAGATGAGACTCCTCAGTTAATAAAGAAATCATCATCATCATGCTTAAAGGGTCATGTATAAAAATGCTGCCTAGGCCATTATTATGCTACGACCCCAGAGGATGACAATGCCCCCCCCCCCCAATGTAATAGTGCGGCTATGGAACCCTGACCTGTTCACCAGACCTGCTGTTTTCAACTCTAGAGACAGCAGGAGCAGTAGAGACTAGAGGTCGATCGATTATGATTTTTCAACGCCGATACCGATTAAATCGGCAAATTTATTTTATTTGTAATAATGACAATTACAACAATACTGGATGAACACTTATTTTAACTTAATATAATACACCAATAAAATCAATTTAGCCTCAAATAAATAATGAAACATGTTCAACTTGTTTTAAATAATGCAAAAACAAAGTGTTGGAGAAGAACGTAAAAGTGCAATATGTGCCATGTAAGAAAGCTAACGTTTAAGTTCCTTGCTCAGAACATGAGAACATATATTCCCAGGTAAGAAGTTTTAGGTTGTAGTTCTAGGAATTATATGACTATTTCTCTCTATACCATTTGTATTTCATTAACCTTTGACTATTGGATATTCTTATAGGCACTTTAGTATTGCCAGTGTAACAGTATGGCTTCCGTCCCGCTCCTCACTACTCCCTGGGCTTGAACCAGGAACACAACGACAACAGCCACCCTCGAAGCAGCGTTACCCATGCAAAGCAAGGGAAACAACCACTCCAAGGCTCAGAGTAGAAAAATGGGTAGAAAATACATCCGGTTGATTAAATACACTTTCCTGACATCATAAAAATATTTTATAACACACGTCATAAACACATATGGCTGCTGGGCCTCCCGAGTGGTGCAGTGGTCTAAGGCTGTGCCACTAGAGATTCTGGGTTCGAGTCCAGGCTCTGTCGCAGGCGGCCACGACCGGGAGACCCATGTGGCGGCGCACAACTGGCCCAGCGTCGCCCGGGTTTGTCAAGAAGAAGTAGGGTTTGGCTGGGTTGTGTTTCGGGAGCGACGCATGGCTCTCGACCGTTGCCTCTCCCGAGTCCGTACGGGAGTTGCAGCGATGAGACAAGACTAACTACCAATTGGATACCACGAGATTGGGGAGAAAAAGGGGTCAAAAAAGATTGATTTATTAATCTGGCTGCTGATAAGTAGAGCCACACACAGAGATGAGTCCACATTAACACAGCATCTCAGAGCTCTGATGAACACATCGCCCCCTCCTAGATCCCAGTTGGTCGAGCGACATCGCATCGCCTGTTAGACTGTTGGATAATGCGCTTTGTATTTGGGAATGTGTGGATCAGCTGATGTTCCTGCCTCTGAGCAATCCGGAGATGAACCAGACAGCTCCTGAATGGAGAAGAGGGGTAGAGGGATGAAGCCTCATGTTGGGGCATGTAGCAGGGGAAGTGTTGAAGAGGAAAGATTGGGGCCCCTGGAAACACAATGACTCATCATCCTGACTCAACAGCCAGGCCTAGCAAGTCCCTCTAAATCCCTTCCCCTGTTCTCTATCCCAGGGCTCTCCAACCCCCTTCCTGGAGAGCTTCCTGGAGGTTTTCCCTCCAACCCTAATCTATCACATTATAATAATTAGCTGGTTCATCAACTGAATCTGGTTTGTTACAACTGGGGTTGGAGTGAAAACCTACAGGAGGGTAGCTCTCTCTGAACAGGTTTGAGGGTCCTGCTCGATGCCCTCCCGCCCTGTCTCGCACTAAAACCCTTCACTACACTGTTCTATTTCCAGTAGGGCTGACCCCATTTAGTCAACTGGTTGATTGTTTGGTTGACCAAGATTTCTCTAGTCGAGCAGCAACCAAAAAAAAAAAAAACATTGTGGTGTACAAGACACCTGTTTGATTGGCGCCTGTCAGAGTGGACTAATCCATTGTGTAGGCTGTGGGGATGGCACAATCCATCACTGAGACATGAGCTACTGAAATTGTATATGGTTATAATTAAGTAAGAACAATGCTGCAAACACTACTAAAAATTATATTATTTGATTAAAAACGCGCTCTCTCCCGCATTGGATTGCGGTTGCTGTTCCCCGTTCTGAAACATCCATGTGATGTGTGTTCTATTGGCGCCTTTTCCTAGACCAAGTTGCTATGTGAACAATAGCAAAGTTAACCAGCATAATGGTGTTGAGAACAATGTGTCAGAGGCAGCAGCAGAGTTAGGAGACGAGAAAACAGCCCTGAGAACAATGTGTCAGAGGCAGCAGCAGAGTTAGGAGACGAGAAAACAGCCCTGAGAACAATGTGGCAGAGGCAGCAGCAGAGTTAGGAGACGAGAAAACAGCCCTGAGAACAATGTGTCAGAGGCAGCAGCAGAGTTAGGAGACGAGAAAACAGCCCTGAGAACAATGTGGCAGAGGCAGCAGCAGAGTTAGGAGACGAGAAAACAGCCCTGAGAACAATGTGGCAGAGGCAGCAGCAGAGTTAGGAGACGAGAAAACAGCCCTGAGAACAATGTGGCAGAGGCAGCAGCAGAGTTAGGAGACGAGAAAACAGCCCTTGCCTTAATTGTCAAAGTGAGCAGAGATGAAGCCAACTTAATTAGGTCTAAAAATCAATAGCTTAAGTTAAAATGTGCCTTTATAAATCATCCATAAATAAATACATAAATAAAAGACTGAGTTTGTTTAATAGCCTACTGATTCTGTGAGCACCAAGCCTCACACAACTACATGCCAGATAAACAATTTCACAAATTTGTCTACTGTTATACTTTGCTGTAATAAAGGTTATACACCCCCATTAGAACAGCCTCTGGTATTATTTATCCTTTTATTTAGTGTTGTTTACGCTGTTCCAAATTGTCAGAAAAACTATTTATAATAACCCTCCATTTTGTTTCTCTCATTGTTATTATTACTATTATGATCATCATTACAATAATAAGTAATGTCATAATTAGCAGGCTTAGGATAGCAGCCTTTAAAAACCACCATCGGGCTGCAGGCCTAAGAGCGCATCCTGTTTAGTCTTAATACCGTAACTCACTTAGGCCTATATTTCAATGGTTATATAGGCTACTGTACCAATCAATCATTCATTCGGTCATGGCATCACACAGCATACGAGTCAGTCATGATTTTAAATGCAATCAAGGATTTTAGTTTTAAAACAAAATAAATTGAATAATTAGCGTAAACAATAAATAGGAATTTATGACATGTTTTTAGTCTTTGCTGTAATAAATGTGTTTACATTGTTCCAAATGGTCAGAAATATGACAATATAATTTAACAGCACCCGTTTGGCACACATAATATGCACGCAGTGCTTGGTCCTTTTTCTTGATCTCCAGTATTTTCCACAACTAGTCAAATTTATTCCACACATCCGACTTCACCCATTACCTCCCGAGCAACCAGTGAACATTCCCCCGTTTTGAGTTTGTCACGCCCTCTGCATCCATTTTTCTGTCAATGTGTAGGTTTTCTGAGTTCATTATAACCAATTTATTGATGCGATTATGATAGGGCCTGACGTATAGCCTATTGGTCACATGCATGCGATGCATACATGTCACGTAAAGAGAGCAAGAGTTGAGGGAATGTTTTTCCTAAACAAATGAGTGATTTTGGTAACAGAACTTGTAATTACGTTGCAGCTTCAGCAAC
The DNA here is from genome assembly GCF_018296145.1 of Oncorhynchus tshawytscha. Taxonomy (NCBI): domain Eukaryota; kingdom Metazoa; phylum Chordata; class Actinopteri; order Salmoniformes; family Salmonidae; genus Oncorhynchus; species Oncorhynchus tshawytscha. The sequence goes on along the minus strand of NC_056433.1, from coordinate 62,376,327 downwards.
ATGGACAGCAAACACTGCTGTCTGCAGGGAGGAACATGGACATGTTCTGTGGTAAACACTATAAACACTGTTGATGTTCTGTGGTGGTGACTGCACTGCATGGGAGTGACTGCAGCAGGGAGAACACTATAAACACTGTTGATGTTCTGTGGTGGTGACTGCTGTGATGTTCTGTGGTGGTGACTGCAGCAGGGAGGTTGATGTTCTGTGGTGGAGCAGGGAGGAGAACACTATAAACTCAAATCAAATTTATTTATATAGCCCTTCGTACATCAGCTGATATCTCAAAGTGCTGTACAGAAACCCAGCCTAAAACCCCAAACAGCAAGCAATGCAGGTGTAGAAGCACGGTGGCTAGGAAAAACGAAAGGCCAAAACCTAGGAAGAAACCTAGAGAGGAACCAGGCTATGTGGGGTGGCCAGTCCTCTTCTGGCTGTGCCGGGTGGAGATAACAGAACATGGCCAAGATGTTCAAATGTTCATAAATGACCAGCATGGTCGTATAATAATAATAATAATAATAATAATAAGGCAGAACAGTTGAAACTGGAGCAGCAGCACAGTCAGATGGACTGGGGACAGCAAGGAGTCATCATGTAAACACTGTTGATATTCTATGGTGGTCGCTACAGCAGGAGGAGACAACGGGTGCTAGTCAGTCACTGTCATTTCAGACCGACCAGACACAATCAAATCTATTGCGGTCGGACTCACTCGTCATTTGTGTGTTAATCAAACAGTGCATTTGAAAGCATCAGACAATCTCAGTGCATGTGTCTATATGGAAAAATACACGTTTTAAAATACTGACCTTCCCTCACTCCCTCTCCTGTACACCTGTCACTCAACAAACCTATCCTCACCCTCAGCTCTTCAGCCAGTGGGCCCGGTCTCTTCCCTCCTTCTCATGTGCCCATCTTGTCCTCTAAGCCCCAGGGAGCTCCTCTACAACAGAAATGAGCTGAAACTGAAAACCATATGGTTATCTGCCTCTACTCAGGGTGTGTGTATTTACAAATACGGGGCCTGTGCGTGAGGGCAACAGATGCCTCACACCCACAGAGAAAGAACAGCCACTGACGGACTGCACAAACACTGATCTGAGGAAAGAGCATTCTGCCACCTTCACTGACCCATTCCACCTAGAAAGGGTCAGGCCAGTCACTGACCCAATGTGAGCTGTCCTATAATCTCATCTCTCCAACAATCACATTCTATAGTTTAAGTCAGTCAGTCTGGCTCAGTGATGAGTCACGAGTCCCCACAGACAAATAGGTGTGTTGTTGGTGTGACAGTTAGCTGTGCAGTGTCACTGCTTATGAGACAAGGTGAGAGTGAGAGAGTGAGAGAGTGAGAGATCGGGGTCAGCTGCTGCATCCAGTAAATGAACAGGCATGTGACAGTGTGAGGTCATGCGTGTCAGTGAAAAGCTGTGAGTGTCTTATAGCCAGCAGTCCCCCAGCAGTGCAGGACTGGGTCTATGACACCCTTAATGTGTGGCTTTTCTCATACACTCACGCTAAGCTAAATCCCACAGATCACAGTAAATCATATGCATCTCTAATAAGCTTTCATTTCTGCAGACAGATAAGCCTAGTTGTAGAAACATTGAGCATCTAAAGCAGCACTGTGTGTGTGTGTGTCTATGCGAGCCAGTCTCATGCATTTATAAACTGTGCAGACTGCACAGGCCCAAAGTGGGTCAGTGTGCTCACTGTGCTGAGCACACTGAGAAACACATGATAGCATACATCTCTTTTATAGTCTTACAGCCAGAGCGAATAGCATCAACATTAGTCAATTTTCATCAAGTGCCATTAACATGTAGCCTAGGCAAACTCATTTTGTCAGCCGGGGAGAGGGGGGGGGCGGGTATTGAACAGGAGCTGAGAGGGGCCACTGAGCCAGTCACACACAATAATGACTCAAACACACAGCATGTGGCTGCATGCCTGCCACTGTAAGCAGGTCGATACACACTGTCACACAGCAGGTTAGGGGCACAAGAGAGGTGTGAGTGTCCTGTTATTCAGGACGGTGTCTGAGCACACGCCATCCACAGTGAAAGCCTCTTCACACCATCACTTAACATGCCATTGGTTCCCCCTGAGCCAGGGGGAAGGAAGCTCACTGAGTGGGGAAGGAAGCTCAGATTCACATTAGAAAAGGGGGATGCTGGTCCCAAGAGACCCTCATCAAGTAGGCCGTCTCATCTATGTGAGCATTTTATGGCAACACAGCTAGAGGGGACACACACAGTTTGCAGAATCCAGTCATTTGCCAAGGCAGCTCACGCCACCTGCCTGCATCTTGGTTGCCTAGCAACCATGGTGCTTTTCTACAGACCTAACACCAAATGACGACTTAGCCTCACACACACACACACACCTCAGCATCCCAGTGAAACATGATTATTAATAATCTGCAACAGACAGGCGGCAAGAGCCAATGGGAGGGCAGACTGGCCAAGGGCAGACAGACGGTTTAAAAAGGCCAGCCCCAGGGGAGAGTTACTATTGACTGAGTGGGAGTAACAGGAGGTCACTGGAGAACATTAACAGAGATGGATGATTGACAGCTGATAGTGGAAATGATCAGGGCATAAATCCACAACCAGCCAAATGCTGGGTAAAAATCACAATGGCTGTGAAGTTTCAGTCCCTGGTGTTGAAAAGTATGATGGTGATGAAGATTGAGAAGTAGAGAGTCTGTGGTGCTCTAACACACTATCACAACCCCAGGTAGACGCGCCCACACCCACCTGCCCAGGTAGACCTACCTACTTATCTACGCACACACGCAGACGTGCACGTAGATGCCCACACGCAGACGTGCACCTGGATGTCCACACGTGCACCTAGATGTCCACACGTGCACCTAGATGTCCACACGTGCACCTAGATGTCCACACGTGCACCTAGATGTCCACACGTGCACCTAGATGTCCACACGAGCACGTAGATGTCCACACGAGCACGTAGATGTCCACACGAGCACGTAGATGTCCACACGAGCACGTAGATGTCCACACGAGCACGTAGATGTCCACACACACAGGAGGCGGCATGCTTGCTGTTAGCCTGGCTCCAGCCCATTTGCAAAAAATACACTGGTCCCTAATCAGTAGCTCTGACCTTGGTAGTGCGATTTGGCTTTTTTTAGCCACATGCATGCGCACACAGACACAGGCACCCTATCCCCTCCCGGTCCCCCTCTCCGGTTGATAATTAGAGCTCAGGCTGTGCAGCCAGTCTGTTCTCCTCACCTCTCCTAGCCTGGCAGTGGCACATTCCCCCAGTGAGACAGACACAGCCGCATCTATGATAAACCAACACTGACACCAACACTCAGACCAGAACCGGGTTCTTTCTACAGATCCTGACACCAGCAGCCTATGGAGGGGGAAAACTAATAGATGCAGAGGGACAGACAGAGGAAGAGGTTAGGGTCCCAGAGCAGAAGGCTGTCACGTGTGACTTGTGCACACTGTGTGTGTGTAACATGTGCACAAGTCTGGCCTGATTTGTGGGTCACAGGGGAGCAGCCAGCCTGGCCTCATCCCAGCTTCTCCTGCTGAAGACTGGAGGCCGGAGCTCAGCGACAGACAAGAAGGAATAGAGGGAGGAAATGTGGTACAGCAGCAGCAGTCAGTACAGATTGTTGTGGAGAGTCAGTCAGGTAATGTGTGAAGTAATAAGGCAGGGGAACAATAGCCAGAAGAGCGGTCACTGAATCGTACTCATAGGAAACCGGCTGAGATCTCCATCTGCTCCTTTATGAGTCTTACAGGGTTTTATCTGTCTACACTACAGACATGCAGAACATCAAGGATCCTTAAGCATCAAACTTCAACGTTCCAAGCCGATATCATATCAGTGAGACAGTCAACTGTCAAGTGAAGTTAGAACTAGGGGTAAATCAATTTGAATTCTATCACTTTTTGACAACACCCTTTTTGATTTGAACAAAACCTTCCATACATATTGGCCTATTGTAGAAGTTGTCAGAAAGTCACTTTTTGGATCTGAATGCCCAAACATTCAAGAGATAAAATATGCTCAAAGTTGACCAATTTTGCATTCCCCACCATAGCCATGTCTTCATCACTACATAAACAGTTGCGATTTAAATCATTTAAAAGGCTTACAGTTGTCACCATTTCATTATTTTATACAAAAAACTTTACTTTAAAAATGTCAATTATCTAAAAGTGTAAAATCTTTTCTTTTTTCTATCAAGAAATAAAGTATAGTTTGATAACCCGGTTTGTCAGCTTTTAAATGATATCAAACTCAACTATTCCAGTGATGAAGACATTGATGTCTCATGGCATGGTATGCAAAATGGCAACTTTGAGGACCTACATCTCCTGAAAGTTCTGGCATTCAGGTCCAAAGTCACTTGGGCAAACATGTATGGAAAGGATGGTTTCAATCAAAAGGGATTCTGTCAAAAAGTCACTTAATTCATATTTATTTACCTTTAGAATAACAGCAGCATTACCCCATCCCACTCCCATCACAACGTTAAATGCATATTGCCTCTAGCTATCAGGCTCAGCTGACATGAACACCAATAGCAGGGACGTTATTAAGGCCATTGTGATCCTCTGTGTGTGTGTGTGTGTGTGTGTGTGTGTCATGGTTTCCGTTAGCCGGTAAATGCTGGCTTTTGGACCAACAAAAATAAATAAATCCATTGCAAAATAAAGCTTTTTAGTCATTGATGGAAATACTATACCAGTTGATATGCTCCAACTTCAAAGGCAAATATACTTCATAGGCTAATAATGCTTGGAAACGTGTTAGTTGTGTGAGCACGCGTTTCCATTTTTACTCCCGCAGAAGATATAAAACTTATATTTGAAGTTTTATTACTGCATAGGCAACTTGGTCTTCTGGGCTAAATGTTGATTTATTTTTTTATTAAAAATATTCATTTATTTATCGCAGGTATGAAGACAGGCAATGTTTTGCTTTTCAATAACACCTGTCATATTTACAGACTAATTTCTACTCTTAAAATGAATTACAATAATCTAAATGTGATTTAGAGCACCGTGGCTGGACGCTTTAATGCGTTTCGCACCCAAAGCATATGGATGTCTGGTATATTTCTCAAATACCCAGTAAATCAAAATCTTCTCGGTCACGTTGTCAGGCGCCAAATTGTCTGGCGCCCTGGTGTGTGTACTTGTTTTCCAACCTTATCCGGATGTCCTAGCCCAATGTCCTAGCAAATCACCAATGTCCTGAAAGGGTATGAACACTTTTTTTCATGCCCTGAATTTGTTTAAATGCCATTTTAAACTTACGGGGTTAGGGAAAATAGGACTTAATTGTCAAACATTTTTACTCCCCAAAACATCCTGAAATTTCACAAAGGTGTGAGTGTGTGTGACACCTCATTGATCCCATATTGAGCCATGGTGCTATAGATATAGGAACAACCTCTCCTGGACTGCAGTTGACAAAATCAGTCAGTCAGTCACCATCTCTTCATAGTCAGATGCAGTAATATCATTGTCAACATAGACCAACAGACTAAGCAGTGGTTACCCAATATCGGTGACTGATTCCTGAAATCAATTGACAGTTCAAAGCAGAGATAGTGTGGAATGTGTGTGTCCTACCTAGAGTGGAAATGTTGTCTAATAATGCATGTAATAAAGCCTACACCATCACAATAAATACATTACTTATTTTAGACAGACTACATTTTCTTCATGTTTCTTTAGACCTAAGAACAGAATAGCATACTGAGCTGTCCTTATGTTAGGCCCTGATCTGGCCATGCCATATGGCTGTGGGTAAACACTAGTTCATTTAGCAGACAAGATTTGCTTAGAACATTATTTTATAGTATGAAGAAAACAATTGAACAAAGATGAATACAATGGAAAGGATATTTTCTCCAAACGATTTGAGGGAGTGTGCCGATACGGATACAGGTCCTCATATATGCTTAAATTTAATTAATTATGCAACTTCAGTTGTAATAAAAATGTTGGGCTATATGTTTGGATTTTTAATACATTCTAACAATGCATGACGCGACTAATGATGATTTGAAAAAAGTTGCATGAAAAGGCATGAATTCTGCTTTATTTGCTCAGGATGCACACACTTCAACCTCTCATTCACAAATTGACAAGAAATGTATAATGTCTCCAATTTCCCGGCAGCATCCCCTGTGTGTGGCTGTAATGCTCAATAAAAAAAATCCATCCCTTTTGTGGACAGTGCCTCCAACGTCATTTTAGAGAATTAGGCAACATGTCCAACCAGCCTCAACTGCAGACCACGTGTAACCACACCAGCCCTGGACCTCCACATCCGGCTTCTTCATCTGTAGGATCGCCTGAGACCAGCCACATGAACAGCTGATGAAACTGAGTAGTATTTCTATCTGTAATAAAGCCCCTTTGTGGGGAAAAACTCATTCTGATTGGCTGGGCCTGGCTCCCCAGTGCCCTCCCAGGCTCCTGCCCAGTCATGTGAAATCCATAGTTTAGGGCCTACTGAATTTATTTCAATTGACAGATTTACTTACATGAACTCTAACTCAGTAAAATCATTGAAATTGTTGCATGTTGTTTATATTTTGTTCAGTATAGTTACAAGACATATCTAAGACTAGCAAATTAGATGAAGATTAACTTCAACTAGCATCAGTTAACCGGTGAAAAAACTTGGGGTAAACAAACCGTGACTTAAGTATAATGTAACAGCTTTACTGGCAGTGTTAGCAGGTTGAGTAACACAGTGGCAGAATAAGTACCATGCAAATAATTTGTTGTGACAGCCAAGTATGCTAATAACACGTGACGCCGCTGAATACATTTATTGAAACGACAAGTGTCAGTAGTCTGCCAAAGTTAAGACATTACATGGGAGTAGTCTTACATTAAGCCTCGCTGTGTCTATCGTTTGCCTAATTTCAGTTTGTGAAAAAGATCCATCATGTAGAGAGAGAATCATTGTACCATCTAAACTGCTGTGAAATTACTAAAAGTAATTACTAAAAATATTGTATTTTCAGCTGTTTGAAGCTGGTGTGCAAAATCGAAAGTAAAAGGAGCAAAAACTTAAAACGCAGAAAGCATAGAAATAGCGCACAGAACATATCTACCGCTTCTTAGACTTGCTTTCAATGAGAATGACAGATCTATAAACCCCACATTTCTATGCGAATTTGGTCAGGTCGGCAAAGAAGTTACATATTGCAACTTTAACAACAAGGAACTGGTTTAATAAATTCACTTCACTCGCTTCAGCAGCAGCAGCGGGGAAAGGACCCAGAGCCTAGAAGGAAGAGTGGTGAGGGAAGGAGCATGGAGAGGCGGTGCACACACGCACGCAGCAGCCACAGACTGCAGAGCAGCACAGCAGACCAGGCACACACAAACAAGGATGTTGCTAAATCAAACATAAATTAGCTGGGGGAGACTTAACTTGCGAAATGAAGCATGTAGATCATGAATGAACAGAATCCAGCGTCTCTCATTGGAGGTTGTACCATCGTCCAGTTTTTGTTGTATTAACAGTGTCAAAGAAAAGAGAACATATCAGCAGCTTGCGATATGGCTATTGCACACCTCAAAATTGCAATTTTGATCTGAATTTGATTAATTGTACAGCCCTAACACACACACAGAAGTCAACTCAGAGGCCCAGCTCATGAGCGGCAGATTTTTTATAGAAAATAATGTGTTTATGCAACAAATGTGAGTGCATCAAATCATATCGCACCAATTCATTCCTCTACTCAAACCGAATTTCTAACTGAAATGTATTGTTCCTGTATGTATCGGAGCCCATGTATTTAGATACGGATCGAATCGTCTTGAAAGGCAGATACAGTGCCTTGCGAAAGTATTCGGCCCCTTGAACTTTGCGACCTTTTGCCACATTTAAGGCTTCAAACAAAGATATAAAACTGTATTTTTTTGTGAAGAATCAACAACAAGTGGGACACAATCATGAAGTGGAACGACATTTATTGGATATTTCAAACTTTAACAAATCAAAAACTGAAAAATTGGGCGTGCAAAATTATTCAGCCCCTTTACTTTCAGTGCAGCAAACTCTCTCCAGAAGTTCAATGAGGATCTCTGAATGATCCAATGTTGACCTAAATGACTAATGATGATAAATACAATCCAACTGTGTGTAATCAAGTCTCCGTATAAATGCACCTGCACTGTGATAGTCTCAGAGGTCCGTTAAATCCATAAAAAGTGTTGTTTAAAGTTTGCCACAAGCCAAATGGGAGACACACCAAACATGTGGAAGAAGATGCTCTGGTCAGATGAAACCAAAATTGAACTTTTTGGCAACAATGCAAAACATTATGTTTGGCGTAAAAGCAACACAGCTCATCACCCTGACACACCATCCCCACTGTCAAACATGGTGGTGGCAGCATCATGGTTTGGGCCTGCTTTTCTTCAGCAGGGACAGGGAAGATGGATGGAGCCAAATACAGGACCATTCTGGAAGAAAACCTGATGGAGTCTGCAAAAGACCTGAGACTGGGACGGAGATTTGTCTTCCAACAAGACAATGATCCAAAACATAAAAGCAAAATCTACAATGGAATGGTTCAAAAATAAACATATCCAGGTGTTAGAATGGCCAAGTCAAAGTCCAGACCTGAATCCATTCGAGAATCTGTGGAAAGAACTGAAAACTGCTGTTCAAATGCTCTCCATCCAACCTCACTGAGCTCGAGCTGTTTTGCAAGGAGGTATGGGAAAAAATGTCAGTCTCTCGATGTGCAAAACTGATAGACATACCCCAAGCGACTTACAGCTGTAATCGCAGCAAAAGGTGGCGCTACAAAGTATTAACTTAAGGGGGCTGAATAAGTTTGCACACCCAATTTTTCAGTTTTTGATTTGTTAAAAAAGTTTGAAATATCCAATAAATGTCGTTCCACTTCATGATTGTGTCCCACTTGTTGTTGATTCTTCACAAAAAAAATACAGTTTTATATCTTTATCTTTGAAGCCTGAAATGTGGCAAAAGGTCGCAAAGTTCAAGGGGGCCGAATACTTTCGCAAGGCACTGTATATGCGATATGCACATCCCTACTAGCTAGCCAACTAGGGAACCGAAGTTGTCTAACAGAGACCAACACACCTTAGGTTCACTAACTAGTAGTGCTGAGCGATTAACCGAAATGTTAGTTATTTTGGGAGGTTTTAAACTACTAAATTGACCAACGTTTCAATTTGGTTAGCTAAATGCAGGTAGCATAGTGCCCCTGATAGGCCTCATGGCAAAGTCAGAAAGCCCGCAGAAGCCTAGGAAAGATGTAAGATTAATGACGTAGCAGCTTGCTTAGTGCCACTCATTTTTTTCAACATGAACAGCGAGGCAACTTCGAGGTGAGAAGTGCTTCCATTGCCCAATAGCCTGCTGGAACAGACTACTGAGGATGGGGTTGTCATTTCAAATCACCTAATCAAATCTAAAAATATGGATATGAACTGAATTGGCCTATGCTTGTCAACAACAGCCAGTGTTTGTTTTTATTTACCTGTAGCATAATCTGACTGATTTACCTTCAATTTCATGCAGTCTATCAACTGATCGGCAATTGTGACATATCAATTGTGATCATGGTCACATTAACTTACAATTTCACTAAATAAATATAGCCACTAATAATTGCATAATAACAAGGCTACAACAACAATGAACTGAAGTTAAAGGCTATTTATTAAATATGTTTGCCAGCTCCAGGTAGGCTACACAAGTGGCACAAATTGATTTGCAATGACTCCAGTGATATCATCATCTCTTCAACATATTTATTGTATAAAATGGTAGGCTACAGTAGCCTGCATAGGAATTAATATGCTAATTGGTGGACAAGAAATGCAACTGTATCATTATCCACATTTAATGTCAGTTTCCTTGTGAACTTCTCCCAATTACAGACGCACACGAGCTCCATAACTTCCATTTCAAATGTCCACTCGTACTGCGCTCGAGACCCAAGAATTTAGCATGTGTAAAACCCTTCACTTGATATGGTTTTCCATAAGGAAAATCGACAGACAGAATGTAGTTTAATCCACCTCCGAGGGAATATTTGCAATGCACTCTAAGAGCTCCTAGTCGTTTTCCTGTGCTTTGTCACAGTCATTTCTAGACAAGCATCTCTTCTAGTGTGTTAATATGTTTAATGGAAAAGGTGTTGGAAATACGTGTCTCCATAATGACAAATAGCCTACCTACAACTGGTAAAACGTGCATGCTGCTGTCTCCTCAAGACTCAGCTGCATCGCTCAGTCAACACACACACACCCCCCTCCGGCCCCCCCTAATCAATCAGAAACAGTCTGCGTCACTGCCTGATAGAAATTTCACTGTGACCTGCTGCTCCTGACTATTTTAAGCCATAGCCATGGTGGCCGCCATGCAATTCCGAAGTAGCCCAAAAACCCGAAACCAATTAATTTTCTTCAAAGTAGCCCAATTTGGCTGGAATAAAAAGACACGGCAACCCTGTTCATGCGATCCCTACCTGAAAATACATATTCTAAAGTGATCAATAGTTTGTATTCAGCAGTCATAAAAGTATGCCTTACTTTGCAGAACTACAGAAATTGTCAGAGCGCATAGGCAGCAGTTCTATAGAGATGACTTGGATTGAAATCAAATAAAAAATGTATACAATACACAACTAAAACATTTTATTAATGTGAATAAATGGTTAATTAGTGATAAACATTAGGCTTGAGGGGTATACAGATTTTCATCGTCATACAATCCTTCTCTCATCCTGGGATTTACTGTATTAATGGCATAGCACAGAAGGGGGCGCTAAAAACACAAGAAAGCCTTCTGGTCAGAGGCCCATGGGTTAACAAAATTAGCACAAAGTAGAGAAATCAGATACTGTTGGCTTAATGCTAACGAGCGACAACAAATATAAAATAGCAAAGACAGACAAATCCAGCTCAAAGCTATACAAGCATAGCTAGTTGCTACCAAATGTCATTTTCGATGTGTAGTCATTTTCAAGCAAAATAAAATGAGAAATTGTGCAAATTAATAAACGTTTTGATGCATGTCTTTCTGAAGGAAGAGCAGCATGTGTACACTGAGCAAAAGTGTGGGGGGGGGGGACACTAGTAGGGAGCACAGGGGGAAACTGGCAACTATACAGATAACTCATCAGACAGGTCTTAGGTTCACTAGCTAGCTGACACACACACCTTAAGTTCACTAGCTAGCTAACAGACAGACAACAGGTGTGTCTGCTTTTGTCAAGGAACAGCTACAATGGGCCTCTCACAGGTGCCTGAGCAAAATACGTTATTCTTTCTCTCAGGCTTATAATCTAAACGTGAAAAAAGTGTTAAAGCGGAACAGCACACAAACATAATATAACTAAAATATTGTATTAAACTAAAGTAATGTGAATAAATTATGGTTAGTAAGTGAATAGCAGTAATGGGTAGTCAGTACCCTCATTGGACGAGTATCAAAAAAAAAAAATCTGTTACAGCAGTCAACACAAATAATGCATAGTTCATTTATCGTTTTAAATTATCGACACCGGCAATTATTTTTTAATAACCTAACCCAAACTGAATGGACCTCAAAAGCACTAATAGCTCAACACTACTAGCTAGCTAACAGACATTTTAACTCTGGTGTGTCTAACAAGATGACAGACAGACCGCACGTGTCTGCTTTTGTCAAGGAATAGATACAACGGGCTTCGCGCTGGAGCAAAATAGGTTTCTCTCTAATAACCTAATCATAGCCTGGCCGTTCACGTTCAAATAGCTACCAAGTGTAACAGCACACACCCTACCTGGGTAACACCCACACCATCCTTTTCCCAGGAGAAGGTGCCAGTCGGGCCCCAGGGATTTTGGGTGGAATAGCCTTTAGAGGGCCGACGTGCTGGAACCTGACAAAACACAGACACCCGTCTAAAACACACACACTTTCCCTTTCTCTCAAACACACACCATCTCTCCCTACTCACAGACTGGGTTAGAACAATGCCATGGCTCTGGTACTGACAGGCACGGTAAAGCCTGTGGAAGCGGTATCATTTCCTCCCTTCCAATGCAGCTTGGGCACACACATCAGAGTATGTGCAGACCAGCTGGCTGGAGTGTTTGAGTGTCTGTAATCTCTCCATATCCCAGCCTGTTGTCCCCACTTGCTTCAAGATGTCCACCATTGCTTTCTTGGGTACAGGAACAAAGGTAACTGAACTAAATCGCCCGCAGTGCTTTGAGGCTAGTTAGGGATCATATCACCTACATCTTACCCGGTAACAATACGTATACCGCCCCAACAGATCCAGATTTATAGGATTCTTATTTAAAAAATAGAATTTCAATAATCTGGATATTTTCTACCTACGGGCTGCAATGTTTTTATATGTTGGCTTTATGTAAGCATTTTTTACATATTGGCAATGGCAATAGAAGTTACTATTTGTATCATTTAGATTGAATTTTCATTAACCACATGGCATCGAGTTTGAGACATGAAGACTTATAAAAATGAAATGTTCCACAAAAATGTGCATGTGAAAATCATAACTGGCACACAGATCAGTAGAAATGGTACAATAACTTGGCACTCCAAATCGAAAATTGTTGCCGACTGCTGATGTAGCCTATTACCAGCAACTCCAAGAGAGTAACGACAAAAACTGCGAAGGCCAGTAGCAGCGGGAGGACTCGGAAACAGGTTCTTCTGGTTAGGCTATATTGATCTCTGGCTCCCTCTTTAGTCATTTGTGGGTCTTGATGTTTAATTGCAGTGCTTAAAGCATCAGGCAAAGTAGCCTATATATATATTATAGTTGATTTTATTCAAACATGGGTGTCTATATGGAAAAATACACTTTAAAATTTAGACCAATTGATTAGTCGAATGAACAGAAGACTCTTGGTCGACAATTTTTTTTTAAACAGTTGAGTTGGGGACAGACCTACTTGAAGTACACGTTGGTTAAAAAATAAATTTAAAAAATGTCATGACAGGCCTGATGGAAACCGAAACAAAACTAAATATGCTAATAGGGTGTGATTATTTTTGTGTCGGTAAAATGAACTTGAAAAAGCTTTTGTGCAAATATTTATATAATAACCATATCGAAGTAAACTTCAAGTCAAGCGATGACGTGTTGTCCTCCCGTTATGACTCATCAGGAAAGCATGCAGTTCATTAAGTTATAGATTAAATCAATTATGATGAACTTCAGAGTGGTGAAAGTGCAAGGTGACGAGCTTGACGCCCCTTGCTTGGGGCGGCAGATAGTGGTTAGAGCAATGGACTTGCAACTGAAAGGATGCAAGATCGAATTCCTGAGCTGACAAGTTAAAAATCTGTCGTTCGGCCCAGGTTAACCCACTGTTCCTAGGCAGTCATTTTTTTTTTTTTTTTAAGTTTGAAATATCCAATAAATGTCGTTCCACTTCATGATTGTGTCCCACTTGTTGTTGATTCTTCACAAAAAATACAGTTTTATATCTTTATGTTTGAAGCCTGAAATGTGGCAAAAGGTCGTAAAGTTCAAGGGGGCCGAATACTTTCGCAAGGCACTGTACATGCCAATACCAGAGTGGGCACACTGGGTAAATATAACATTTATTGAAAAAGGCTGGAGCAAATAGGAATACAGGCAATTTTTTCAATGTCAACAATGCACAGCCGTGCCATCTGATTAAATTCTGATTGGAGTAATTGTTTGATGTGTGTGAGCGATTTTTTTTACTTGGCCATTCATTCAACTGAAATCTACATTATAACTTGCCCTGGACACACCTTAAAATGTTGAGCCCTGAACACCTCTGCTACTCAAATTCTCAACACAGGGGCACCACAGGGGTGCGCACTCAGCCCACTCCTGTACTCCCTGTTCACCTCAAATCATCAAGTTTGCTGACGACACAGTGATAGGCCTGATTACCAACAATGGCGAAACAAAACGAAGGAGCTGATTGTGGACTACAGGAAGCGGTAGAGAGACTTCTAGAGATGCACACCATTGAGAGTGTCCTGTCGGGTTGCATCACTGCCTGGTATGGCAATTGCACCATCCATAACCACAGGGCTTTACAGGTGGTGGTGCGGTCAGCTCAATGCATCGTCGGGGGCACACTGCTTGCCCTCCAGGATATCTACAGCACCGGCTGTCACAGGAAGGCCAAGAAGATCATAAAGGACCTCAGCCACCCGACCAAAGCCTGTTCACCCCCCTACCTCCTAGAAGAAGGAGACCGTACAGGTGCAACAAAGTTGGGACCGAGAGACTGATAAACAGCTTCCATCTCCAAGCCATTACGCAGTTAAAATACCCTCCGCCCAATACCCTGCCTTGAACATTAGAGACTGCTTTGCCCTACGTACATAATTATAGTGACCAGTGTTCAATGACTATGTTCACATACCGTTTTTCCCACTTTATATGTACAATTGAAGTCAGAAGTTTACATAAACAAGTTAATGACTCCAACCTAAGTGTTTCAACAGCTCCACAAATTTCTTGTAACAAACTGTAGTTTTGGCAAGTCAGTTAGGACATCTACTTTGTGCATGACACAAGTAATATTTTCAACAATTGTTTACAGACAGATTATTGAACTTATAATCACAATTCCAGTGGGTCAGAAGTTCACATACACTAAGTTGACTGTGCCTTTAAACAGGTTGTAAAATTCCAGAAAATGATGTCATGGCTTTAGAAGCTTCTGAAAGACTAATTGACATCATTTGAGTCATAGATGGCATCATGAGGCAGAAAAATGATGTGGATATGTTGAAGCAACATCAAGACATCAGTCAGGAAGTTAAAGGCTTGGTCACAAATGTGTCTTCCAAATGGACAATGACCCCAAGCCTACTTCCAAAGTTGTGGCAAAATGGCTTAAGGACAACAAAGTCAAGGTATTGGAATGGCCATCACAAAGACCTGACCTCAATCCTATTGAAAATCTGTGGGCAGAACTGAAAAGGTGTGTGCGAGCAAGGAGGCCTACAAACTTGACTCAGTTACACCAGCTCTGTCAGGAGGAATGGGCCAAAATTCATCAAACTTATTGTGGGAAGCTCGTGGAATGCTCGTGGAATGCTACCTGAAACGTTTGACCCAAGTTAAAGACAATGCTACCAAATACTAATTGAGTGTATGTACACTTCTGACCCACTGGGAATGTGATGAAAGAAATAAAACACTGAAATAAATCACTCTATTATTCTGACATTTCACATTCTTAAAATGAAGTGGTGATCCTAACTGACCGAAGACAGAATTTTTACTAGATTTAAAATGTCAGGAATTGTGAAAAACAGTTTAAATGTATGTGGCTACGGTGTATGTAAACTTCCAATTTCAACTGTATATACACTGTATTCTAGTCATGGTTCATCCTCAAGAACTACTGCTTATATTCATATACTGTTCACACACACACACACACACACACACACACACACACACACACACACACACACACAGCTCATTCTGATATTTCTTCATTTATTTTTGGGGATTATGTGATTGCTAGGTGTTATTACTGCACTGTTGGAGCTAGAAACAAGCATTTCGCTGCACCTGCGATAACATCTGCAAATCTGTGCCCATGACCAAAGGAAAACAAGAGAGATGTAGCTGAACACTCCCTATATGACCTCCTGTGTGTTTTCCATGTTGACCAAAACTGTCCAGCATGCAGCACTGTAGAAGCATGTAGAACTCTGATCCTGCTGGCCCCATCTCTGCATGGGTCTATAATAAGAGCTGGGTTAGGACTGCTTTATGAGCTGGAGAAAGATAAGCGGTGTGTGTGACCTTCCACTCATCCTTCCCTCTGAGCTCCTTTGAAACTCAGCACCCTCCCCCTCTTGTTATTTATTTTCTATCCACCGTTGTTGGGAAGTAGTGGAGCAGCTAAATAGCCACAGATGGTCCCAACTACACATTCATTGGAAAGGCTAAGGGTGATGTTTTCCACTTCTAGTCACACACAACTACTAAGTAACAAACTTAAGACTTGCACTTGTTTCTGTGCACTGCACATGTCTTTAAAAATAGGAAAATACTGCCGAATGTATTGCACTCAGTTTACTTAGTGTAGCGGTGTTGACATATGCGCAAAATAGTTGTGCAACAGTACTGACACTAGTCAGGCATATGAACAAAGCAGTGGAACAGACTCTACAATGTGTAGCAACTCCTCTTTGAAGCTGCTTCACTAAGCAAAACTCTGGGTCAGAGAGAGAGCGCTGCGGTGGATAGCTACAATGTCACGGGCTCCTGACCAAATCAGCTTCTGGACATCAGAACAGCAATCACTAACCTTGATTTAGATAAAGATTTCTACTTCAACAAGTCTGCAGCTCCAGACATTCTGCTTACCTCAGACCAGACCCTGATCACGGGACTCGAAAGAGGAAGCAGCGGTGCAAGAGGCAAGTGAGGCAGCGTCATGACGAGATTATGCCTTTGAGCATGTAGAACGCCATTGCCCTCGGTTTTTCTTGCGAGAGTGCAGTCACTGGAGAACAAACTGGATAAGCTCAGTTCGAGTCTTTTCCGCCGACGGGTCCTAAAACTGTAATATCCTATGTTTCCAAGACATAGTGGAAATAAGACATGGCTATACAACTATTTGGTTTTTCTACTAAGCTGCAGGACTGGAATATGTCCCGGGATTCATCTGATAACATTGTGTAAACCACATCAGTAATGAGCTTCATTAATAAGTGCATCGACAATGTTGTCCCCACAGAAACCATGGATTACAGGCAGCAACCACACAGAGCTAAAAGGCTAGAAGTGCCACTTTCAAGGAGTGGGACATTAATCCGGACACGTATAAGAAAAACTGCTATGACCGCTGATGAGTGAAACAGGCAAAGCGTCCATACAATGAGTACAAATCCTACGCCAGCGCCGACGCTCGGCGGATGTAGCAGGGCTAGCAAATTTCTATGCTTGCTTCGAGGCAAGCAACACTGAACCATGCATGAGAACACCAGTTGTCACGAACGGCTGGGTGACCTTGCTTACTGTAGCTGATGTGAGTGACACCTTTAAACACGTTAACATTCACAAAAAGGACTAGGGACGCATACTCAGGGGTGTGTGCTCAGTCCCCTCCTGTCCTCCCTGTCCAGCCTCGACTGCGCACGACTCCAACGCTATCAAGTTTGTTGATGATAATGGTAGTAGGACTGATCGACGACGAGGCAGCCTATAGGGACTGGCAGTGTGGTGCCAGGACAACAATTTCTACGGATGGCCGAACTTCCTGCCATCCCGGACCTCTATACCTGGCGGTGTCAGAGGAAGGCCCAAAAGGCCCCAAGCCATAAGACTACTAAAACAAGACTGCTAAATAGCGATCAAATGGCTTCCCGGACTACCTGCATTGAACCTTTTTTGCTCTAACGCTCTTGCACTAACTGTGCACACACAATATATATCCTGTTGCCTAGTCAATGTACCCCTACCTATATGTACATGGCTACCTCAGTTACCTTGTACCCCTGCACATCGACTCAGTACTGGTTCTCCCTTTATATAGCAATCTTACTTTTACTCGTTTTGTTAAAATCGGTAATCACTGTGTATTTATTCCTTGTGTCTATTTCAATTGATCTTAACTCTGCATTGTTGGAAAAGGTACATTCTTTTGGGGACAGGGCGGAAAGCATTTTAAAAAATTCATGGCAATTTAGCTAGTTAGCTTGCACTTGCTATCTAATTTAGCTAGCTTGCTGTTGCTAGTAAATTTGTCCTGGGATATAAACATTGAGTTGTTATTTTACCTGAAATGCACAAGGTCCTCTACTCCGACAATTAATCCACACATAAAACGGTCAACCAAATCATTTCTAGTCATCTCTCCTCCTTCCCGGCTTTTTCATCATTAAACTTATATGGTGATTGGCATCTAAACTTCCATAGTATTACCACAACGACCGGCAAAACAGATAATCTTTCAATCACCCATGTGGGTATAACCAATGAGGACATGGCACCTTTTACAGATACAAACAACAAAAAAGAAGCAGGCATGGTAAATGACTGAGATTTGGGTCTGTGTACAAAAGGGGAATTATTATTATTATTATTATTATTATTATTATTATTATTATTATTATTATATGCGTGGAGGGGAACACAGACACACACAAGTGTTTGCTCTCAGAGTTCACTGGGTCAGAGTGCACATTGCACGCTGGAAAGGAACAAAGCCTGACACCCAAATGCTCATGCATGCTCTCACACACACACACGAAAGAGGATCTGTATAAAACCTCAGAAAAGGGGAGAACAGGAAGAGGAGCGAGAGCAGTAGAGCCCCCTCTCATTGGAATAAAAGCAGGCAGAGCAGAGGGCGGCAGTATATATGGGCTGTTATTTTTCCATCACACAGTCATGATGGATTGATCCTTTCTTCTTTCCCACAAAGAACAGAACAATGTTACATTGTACGCTTCTGTCAGAGTGAGTGAGTGAGTGTGTGTGTATGTGTGTGTGGGGGGGGGCACTGTCTAATGGAAGAGGAGCAACAGCTGCGGCCTGAACAAACAGTTGCATCTCTTCAACCGCTACACACCTCTCATCCCTTTGCTCTTTCTCTCCCTCCCTGAAAGAGCCGCTCAAACCTCTCTCTGGGCCACCTCTCCTACAGAGCAACATGGCCAGGGGCCACACGCACACAATATTAATGTATTTTTCTCTTCACAGAAGACAAGTACATACAGGATGCATGGCCTTCCAAACACTCATTTCTATTGATTTTTTTTTTTTTTTTTTTAAATAGGCAAGGCATTGTTTCCACCAGTGTCTCCCAGCCTCCCCTCCCCCTTTCACACAAAGGAAACTAAAGTTGAAAAATATATCACGAACAGAAATAAAAAATGGATGGTGTTCAGAGATCAGTGGGAGGGGTTGAGTGGAGCTCAAGGGTGGGATTAAAAACAACTAATACTGTGTCCGTAAAATGTATATACAATGCATTCGGAAAGTATTCAGACCCCTAGACTCTTTCCACATTTTTTTTACAGCCTTATTCTATAATTATTTAAACATTTCTCCACCCCTCAATCTACACACAATAACCCATTATGACAAAGCATGAACAGGTTTTTAGAATTCCCATTTCGCATGGTCAGTCCTTTAGGTGCCTTTCGGCAAACTCCAAGCGGGCATTCATATGCCTTTTACTGAGAGGCTTCCGTCTAGCCTGATTGGTGGAGTGCTGCAGAGATGGTTGTCCTCTGGAAGGTTCTCCCATCCACAGAGGAACTCTGGAGCTGACCAAGGCCCTTCTCACCCCGATTGCGCAGTTTGGCCGGGCGGCCAGCTCTAGGAAGAGTCTTGGTGGTTCCAAACTTATTCCATTTAAAAATGGAGGCCACTGTGTTCTTGGGGACCTTCAATACAGTATAAATGTTTTGGTACCATTCCCCAGATCTGTGCGTCAACACAATCCTGTCTCGGAACTCTACGGACAATTCCTTCAACCTCATGGCTGGATTTTGCTCTAACATGCACTGTCAACTGTGGGATCTTATATAGACAGGTGTGTGCCTTTCCAAATCATGTCCAATCAAGTGAATTTACCACAGGTGGACTCCAATAAAGTTGTAGAAACATCTCAAGGAGGATCAATGGAAACAAGATGCACCTGAGTTCAATTTCGAGTCTCATAGTAAAACGGTCTGAATACTTACGTAAATAATTTGTTTATTATTAATCAAATTTGCAAAAAAAAAAAAAAGTTTTCGCTTTGTCATTATGGGGTTGAGTGTAGAATGTAGATCTTTTTTTTATCCATTTTAAAATAAGGCTGCAACAAAATGTGGATAAAGTCAAGGGGTCTGAATACTTTCTGAATGCACTGTAGGTTCAGAACTTGTGAAACAGCTTGGTTAAAAATATGGCAAAATAGAAAAGGAATAAAAAAAGGATACTAAAGAAACTTCCAGAAACGTTCCTCAGAGTGGAAGAGCATGTTTATCCAGTTCCCTGCATGTCCAAACCTGCCTCAGTTGTAGAGGAAGCACACACACACTCAGTGGTCATGCCTGTGAAAGACACTTCTGCCATCTCGTCTCGCTCCATTCAGAATGAATCTCAGTGACACACAAGTCATCTCAAGTTTCTGACACACCATCAACATTCACTGCATGTCTATACCCAACAGGCAGAGAGAAAGCGTGGGAAGGAACAGAGGTGGGGAGAGAGGTGGTAAGTGTCGTTTTCTTTAAAATCACAGGCCCATAGTAAACCTGAGAGGATATCACAAGGGAAGAAGAGGACAAAGCGTCGTATGTACACGTGCGTGCGTCCTCCTTGGCTCTATAGGGCAGACAGTGAGCTGAGCTTTTATCTGATGATCCTCTCTCAGGGCTCTGGACCAAGTTCACAGCTTTCCATGACACAACCAGCTAACAGCTCAGCTCACCCGGACAGGCCAGCAGTGGTGAGCCGAGCCACAGGGACCAGACACACTGCAGGGTGACAGAGGGCTGGGTGGTTACTACCCAAGGTAAGGCCCTCATGGGTTCTAGAAGGAGGGAGATTAGTGTCAATACAGGAGTAAGCTTAACTGTTTTCAATCCCAAGTGTTTCTTTCTCTCACTGCGGGTTTTTGCGGTCGTCTGCATTTCAGAGCCCAAGCTAAGGTCAGTGCAGTGAGTAGTAATGCCCAGTAAAGTAATTGTTATACTTTCACCCATTGGTCTTGAGTGTGAACAGTGGCATCACAGGTCCCTGGAGAATCCCTTGCTAGACATGTGCCCATCAGGATGTAAAACATGTTACACACCATCTTGGTCAGGTTCCCTCCCAACTGTGTGTCTGTGCTCTTTGGGGTGTGAAGACATCTACAGACGGAGCGCAAATTTATGTTATAAACCGACGCCTCCTACACAGGCCAGGGAGACTGAGTAGAGTAGTACAAAGAAAATCTGGAGAAAGGGGCTTCCAGTTCACTTCAAATAGGTGCACTTCACTCACAGGGTAATCTGAGGCTCTAAAAGGGAAATCTGGGCAAGCCAAGAGGGTCTCTAATGATAAAGACACAGGAGTAGTATTCCAGGCTTGGTTCTCTTTGGGGAAAATAAATGTTTAAACCCAGGTTCATTTCTATACAAATAAAATAGTTATTTGTTACATGCTGTGTAGACTAACAGTGAAATGATTACTTTCCAGGTCTCGAAATTCCCGGCAGCAGTAATGCCCATATAAAAAATAATCCATGCTTTGCAGCCAAAGTGGCCATTATGTCTTTGGACTGAATATAATAATTATAATTCGCTTCTCCCGGCTGCCAATCGCCCTGCTCCGAAGCACTTATCACACATGGCTCTCTCAGATCTCAATTCTTATTAGCCAATGCACGTCATGTGATCGTGTCCTCAGGCGTCGCAGCGCCGAAGAAGGCCTACAAGTGAAGACTGATACGTCAGGGATGGAACGGTGCATGTCCTTATCAAATTCCGAGGCGCATATTGAAGTTAGACATTTCCTCTGGCAACAAGATGAGTAGAGAACAGAAAGAGCATTAGCCCATGTCAATCTACTATCCCCCATAGTTACCCAACATTATCTATTGGTCAGCTTGTCATTCTGTGTCAGAAATAACTGTCTGGGACAGTTGTGGGATGATAGATTCCAAATTCATACAACCACTGTACATCAACAATACCTTTAAAAGCAATGAGGCTTCTGCAACAGAGCTGAAGGTTTAGCTTAAAAATGTTCATAAATTATTTCTTCACATAAGCAGTGAATGTGTGCACCGCAGTAGGCTATACATGCAAATGTTCCCAAATGCAATTGGCGGGGGAAAAAAAGTTCTCAACAGCCCAGGTTTCATGTGACAAATGAAAATATATTTCAGAATGAGGGAAGATAAAGATGAAACAACTGGCTAATATGACTAAGATTGTGTCCACGGCTGCTGGACAAAAAAAAAAAGTTTTTTGAAAACCAATAGGACATGAGAGAAATAACCTACTGGTTTCAATGACATATGAGGAAGGGTTTATAAAATAATTTCCTCTGCATTCCTATGGTAGGAATATGGCCAAGAACAGCCAGGTTTTAAACAATTACGTTTAAAATAGTTTCAAAAGGTAGACTGCCTCTGCTCAGATTGCAATGATGTGGTGTGCAACAGGCACTGGCTTTTCTCACCCATCTGTGCGACAGAATAAAGCCTTTAGATGTTAATATTAATTATATATATTTGTCAAAATATGACTGGCGTTAATGCTGTAATTACAGTATAGGCTTACCACAAAAAATGAATGAGGCAAGTGGAAGAAAGTAAGGAATTTGTCTAATCGGCCCCGAATTAAAAACCAAAATTGGTTAAAACTTCTTCGGGATTGGTGTCCTGTCCACGGGACAGTTGAGCTAACGTAGGATCATGCGATTAGCATGAGGTTGTAAGTAAATAACAAATAGCAATGGCAAGTATAAAAAAAAAAATAGCATAGCTATATACATGGTTACACATGGGATAAACAAACGCACAGTCAATAACACAATAGAAAAAGCTGTTTACAGTTTGTGCAAATGAAGTAAAAAGGCAATAAAAAGAGGTCGACCGATTAATCGGAATGGACGATTAATTAGGGACGACTAAGTTTCCATAACAATCGGAAATCGGTATTTTTGGGCGCAGATTTGACAAAAATAAAATCCAGCTTTACTAAGTCTTTATTTAACTAGGCAAGTCAGTTAAGAACACATTCTTATTTTCAATGACGGCCTACGAACTTTGGGTTAGCTGCCTCGTTCAGGGGCAGAACGACAGATTTTCACCTTGTCAGCTCAGGGGATCCAATCTTGCAGCCTTACAGTTAACTAGTCCAACGCAATAACGACTTGCCTCGCTCTCGTTGCATTCCACAAGGAGACTGCCCGTTACGCAAATGCAGTAAGCTGAGGTAAGTTGCTAGCTAGCATTAAACTTATCTTGTAAAAAACAATCATAAACACCAGTTAACTACACATGGTTGATAATATTACTAGATATTATCTAGCGTGTCCTGTGTTGCATATAATCTGACTGAGCATACAAGTATCTAAGTATCTGTGGTAGGCAGAAGCAGACGCGTAAACATTCATTCAAACAGCACTTTCGTGCGTTTTGCCAGCAGCTCTTCGTTGTGCGTCAAGCATTGTTTATGACTTCAAACCTATCAACTCCCGAGATTAGGCTGGTGTGACCAAAGTGAAATGGCTGGCTAGTTAGTGCGCGTTAATAGCGTTTTAAACTTCACTCGCTCTGAGCCTTGGGGTGGTTGTTTCCCTTGCTCTGCATGGGTAACACCGCTTCGATGTGGTGGCTGTTGTCGTTGTGTTGCTGGTTCAAGCGAGGAGAGGGGCGGAAGCTATACTGTTACACTGGCAATATTAAAGTGCCTATAAGAACATCCAATAGTCAAAGGTTAATGAAATACAAATGGTAGAGAGGGAAATAGTCCTATAACTTAAACCTAAAACTTCTTACCTGGCAATATTGAAGACTCATGTTAAATGGAACCACCAGCTTTCATACGTTCTCATGTTCTGAGCAAGGAACTGAAACGTTAGCTTTCTTACATAGCACATATTGCACTTTTACGTTCTCCTCCAACACTGGTTTTGCATTATTTAAACCAAATTGAACATGTTTCATTATTTATTTGAGGCTAAATTGATTTTATTGACATATTATATTAAGTTAAAATAAGTGTTCATCCAGTATTGTTGTAATTGTCATTATTACAAATACATGTTTTTTTTTTTATTTTTTTTTTTTTTAAATTGGCCGACTAGTTGGTATCGGCTTTTTTGGTCCTCCAATAATCGGTATCGAAAAATCATAATCGGTCGACCTCTCGTGGAGAATTACAATTTAGCAAGTAACACTGGAGTGATAGATGTGCAGATGTGCAGGAAGAAATACTGGTGAGCAAAAAAGCAGAGAAACAAAAACAAATATGAGATGAGGTAGGTAGTTGGATGGGCCATTTACAGATGGGCTGTGTACAGCTACAGCTATCGGTAAGCTGCTCTGTCAGCTGATGCTTAAAGTTAGTGAGGGAGATGAGTCTCCAGCTTCAGTGATTGTTGGAATTCGTGTGCAGGCATAAAAGTTGGTATAATTTACTCGGTAGTCTACAAAATGAGACTGTTGTGGTTCTTAGCCATTTACATTGGGTATTGCGTGTAAGCCAGTGACAAAATAACATTGAATCCAATTTTTAATGCATGCTGTAAAAACAAAAAATGTGGAATAAGTCAAGAGATGTGAATACTTCCTGAAGGCACTGTACAGTATGTACATATGTAGGGTTAAAGTGACTAAGCAACAGGATAGATAAGGCAGCAGCAGGTAGACATTTGATTAGCTATTTAGCAGTCTTATGGCTTGGAAGTAGAAGCTGTTCAGTGCTCTGTTCGTTCCAGACTTGGTGCACTGGTACTGCTTGCCGTGCGGTAGCAGAGAGGACAGTCTATGCCTTGGGTGGCCTTCGTCTGACACCGCCTGGTATAGAGGTCCGGGATGGCAGGGAGCTCTGCCCCAGTGATGTTGTGAGCCGTAGTTACCACCCTCTATAGCGCCTTGCGGTCAGGTGCCTTGCAGTATCCGTACCAGGTGGTGATGTAGGCAGGCAAGATGATCTCAGCGGTGCAGCTGTGGAACTTTGAGGATCTGAGGGGCCATGCCAAATCTTTTCAGCCTCCTGAGAAGGAAGAGGAGCTGTCGTGCTCACTTCACAACTGTGTGGACCATGTTAATTGCTTAGTGATGTGGACACCGAGGAACTTCAAGCTCTTGACCCACAGCGCCATTGACGGGGGTGTGCTCACCCTTACGTTTCCTGTAGTCCACGATCAGCTCCTTTGTCTTACTGACGTAGGAAGGAAGATAGTCTGTCGGCTTTGAAGAGCCCAGGGTACTAATTGCTCAAAGACTGGTCTGTCATTGCTCAATGTAAACCGTGATTAGTCTCCACCCTACTGTGATATGTGGATGTGGAAGTGAAAGTCGATAAACATTCTCCTGAGTGACAGCCCAACGGCTAAGCTGGCAGACAGACTAGTACAGGACCCATGGGCCCTCGACCACGGGGCATGGGCACAGAACATAACCTTCTGCTATCACAGTGACACATTCCGGTCCACACATTTTCATGCATACACCCCCCTTCATTCAGTCAGGCATTATCAATACAGACACCCACTTCAGTAGGCAGCCAGCACCATCAGACACCCCACATACACCCAGTCACACAACCTACCAGTCTCCAGATATGAATAGTCCAAAACGGGCTTTAAAGTGACATGATGGAACATTGTAGGATCATAAGGAAACAAAAAGGTGCTTTGTGAGTTCTGTCTTTACCTGACACCAGACGTTACTTGGGCGACAGGAGGGACAGGCAGCATCAGTCAGTGGAATAGACAGACGAAGGCGGAGAGATAGCGAGAGAAACCTCCTGCTGTTGGACCATTGAGTCTAGTTAGACTTAATGACACAGGCCAGAAGGAAAAAGACTGAGTAGGATGAAGATCCCCCTCATGTCTTCAGTCTCATAAGGCTGCCCCGTCCCCAGCCAATAGAGACGGGTTGGTTGTTCAGCAACAAAAACCAAACACGCACAAATCTAGAGGGCAAGATAGACAGGGTTGGCTTAGAATTGTTGACAACATGTCAACTTTTTTTTGTCAAATTTGCACAATGAGCACTTGTCTCAAATACAGTCACAGTTGGTATCAAGAACTAGATGAAACTGTTTGTCGCTATCTGGCCATCCAGAATCACAACAACTCATGGACTACTGCCCCGTTGAAAAGCGTGCATCGTGTGATGTCAGCTAAAGCCATCATAGATGAGCCAGCCTCCAGCTTAATTTAAAATACCAATACAGAGACACAGACAGACACACATGGACCAGGAGGACACGTAAAGTACTTGAGAAAGACCCTCCGCCAAGGGACAAAACCCAGAAACCTGAGACAGACCAGGGCACAGACATCTGAGTCGGACGCACGTCTTGTAGCGCATACACACATGGGTATTGTGCAAAAATGTGATCGGAAAAAGGCCAATTCAAGCAAACAAGTCAGTTTAAATGATGAGACACTGATGCAAGATAGAGATTCCGGTGAAACTTTAATTTACTAACGCTTGATCAAATCTCTGACTGTGACCAATATGTCTGCTCTGACTATACTGTACACTACATAGCAGCCACCTTCTGCATGAGATCAATCAGCACTGGCCAGCAAAACAAAGCTTTTAGCTGTAATATTCCTGTGTCAAACCAACACTTATAATTACAGATAGAAAGAATGGCAGCTGTCAAACAGTCCTGTGGGCAGCAGCAGAGTAACTGTGGATTAGCCTTCTGCCAGATGCTCACTCTGTTGTGTTAACAAACTATCATGACATTCAGTTTGATGCACGCGTTAATGGGAGCAGAAACAAACAGGAAAATATTAAAGCCCTTTCTGATTGACTCTCAAAGATATGGTAACTTGGGATCACTTCTGTAAACAACCAACATCTCAATCACTTTGATAAAAATCTAACTTTTGATTCTTCATGTCTGAGACCAAAGCTCAGCCTCACACCAAAGCAACTCATTCATTGCCCAGGGAGTGGAACACTGTTTAACTGCACGTCTTAATTTTTTATATACAGTACACTTTAGCAGGTGGGCTATTTAACATGGTGCGGCCTAAAGGACATTTTCCATCTTTACACAAACCCTTTACTCATCTCACACAGTTTGTCTACTCTATTGTCACTGTAAACGAGTCAGCAGGTAGCCTAGCAGTTAGTGTTGGGCCAGTAACCGAAAGGTTGCTAGTTCGAATCCCAGAGCCGATAAGGTGAACAATCTGTTGATGTGCCCATGAGCAAGCCCACTTGCTCCAGGGTCACCTTTGATAATGGCTGACCTTGGCTGTGACCCCACTCTCTAATGGTGTCTCAGGGGGACTTGGGATGAGCAAGAAATGCATTTCACACATGTAAAATATACATGAGTAAAATGTGTCAATCCAAACAAACAAGAACATACCAAATTATTTTTATCAGGTCACGTAGAAGCAAATTGCATAAGAAATATCTTGCTGCGTTTTGTAAAGGCAGATCTAAAATCATTCTTATTGTAATTTCTGCTCAGACTAATACTATGTTTCAGTTTCACTCCTCCACGGATGAGAATTCAGGAATGGGCATTCTATCAGCAGATCGGTCAGAACGCTGTGTGTTGCTACTTTTCTCCACTATTCTTCTCAGTGCAGTCTACTTTTCTCTGGTAAATGGAAAGACTAAGTTAGGAAATGTAGCTGGCTACATTCTTTCTATGATAAACAGAAATGATGACCATGCATCATTCTTGGAAAAAACACCATGCTTTTTTATTGTAGGCACATTTACTTGTGTGGCAGCTGGCCAAGTAACGTTCACATCTGTGGTCATCTGATTAAGTGATTTTTTAACCTTTATTTAAACTAGGCAAGTCAGTTGAGAACAAATTCTTATTTACAATGACGGCTTACCCCAGACCCTAACCCAGGCGACACTGGGCCAATTGTGTGCTGCTGGGACTCCCAATCACAGCCTGTTGTGATACAGCCTGGAATCGAACCAGGGTCTGTAGTGATGCCTCTTGCAGTGAGATGCAGTGGCTTACACCGCTGCGCCACTTGGGAGCCCTAATGAATGAAGATTTTCTCTGACGAATGTGTTGCACAAATGTATTTTCTGTCAAGGAAAAGTATAGTTGCATGCCCCTGATAACTCTATTGAAGCAAAAACCAAACACTTGAATTTCAATATAAAATGCAGGTGAAAATGTTTAAAATGCAGATTTCTGAACTCTAACATGACCACTCCCTCTTCCACACAAATAAATGTACAAAAACTAATTTAGTAGAACTGTGCAGATGAAAACTTTGGTAACGATATTACGGTAAAATTTCACTCAGGTTATGCGACCACGTTATTCAAACACTTTTAAAAAATATATCTTCTCCGAATTCAGATTCAAAGATGTCTGCAGAAAAAAAGGGATGTCAACAATGACATGGCAGCTTGAGTTTGAAAATATCCCTTTTGGTTATTTAACTACAAATCAAGTTGTATTTGTCCCCTGCTTCATAAACAACATGTTTAAATTAACAGTGAAATGCTTACTTAAGTGAAGTGGATTTACACCCGGTAATGGAATTACATCATGGGTTCCTGATCTGTACTACACAGAAATGCATAATTATGGATAGAAAATGTCATATTTCACAAGTTTGGACATCACAGCAGAGCACAATAGCATACAGTACTCAGCTGTCCAAACTTGTGAAACATACGTCTATGACAGGTTCAGATTTTGTCCAGTCTGGTCCGTCTGGACATTAACATCACGGCCAGAGTGAACTACTTTTCAACATCAGTCAGTGCGCAGTGGGTGATGCTGGTTAAAGCAAATGGAAAGGGGGCTGATGGATAAGTGTCAGTAAGAGGTGACATTAACTGGAGCGAGAGAGAGAAGAAGGGATTGTCCAGACTGTTTTAAAACTACTCGTTTGACCACCAGACAACAGAAAGAAAACCGTTACCTGCTGAAGATAACAGTATGCCAGTGGAGGGGAGGACAGTTACAAGTGACCCAACTGTGGTTTGTGACTATTATGATTTCCCAATGCAGCCAATTCAGTTGCAGTAATTCAATTAAATTTTTTTAGTTACCAGTAATGGAATTATGAGTTTTAATCACTTAATTCATATAAGTAAAATCACTAACTAATTGGTAGGTCTAACATTTCTTGTTAATTCTGAACTTTCATTATCCTCCTCCTCATGAGGGAGAGAAATTAGAAAGGATCTTTAAAGATGTGGGTTTTTGGTAACGAAATTAGAAGGTACAAAGCAATATTTCCTGAATTTACATCAGATAAACAACTTCTAACTAAAATATACTAAACTAAATATTTTAAAAAGTGTTGATAATGGTAGGCAGGGGTCTTTACATACATTTCTGATACCTTAAGGCTTTCCGGTCAATCTTTTCTGAAAACCCCTTTGCATCCGTTTATCCAGAAATCAAGTCTTTACTAATGATATATTTTTATAAATCCAAGATAAAAATGTGTATATATATATAAAAAAAAAATATTATTTTTATCTATATCTTCATTTCCCAAT
Source organism: Oncorhynchus tshawytscha (assembly GCF_018296145.1). Taxonomy (NCBI): domain Eukaryota; kingdom Metazoa; phylum Chordata; class Actinopteri; order Salmoniformes; family Salmonidae; genus Oncorhynchus; species Oncorhynchus tshawytscha. The sequence continues at coordinate 62,347,108 of NC_056433.1, read as the reverse complement.
AATATAGATTTAGCCGTCATTTGACACCCAATTTGATATGCTACTATGAAATTCATACGTTGGTGCACATGGGTCCTTTTCGATGAAAATGCGAGTAGATGAAGGCATGGTTTTTACTGGGTAAACGGAATTTGGCCTGCATGGCCTGTGTAGGCTTGACTGAAATGTGTTGCTATGTAGTCTCTTTGGCTTTGCCCAGCCAGAGTGACTATTGGCTAGCAATATATAAAATATAATTAAAACAATAAAACATGGCTCATATAGCTAATGATGTGTGACATAAGATGTCCTTGACTGTGCATTACAAATAACATTAATTAGCCAACGAACACTATCACTCTTTGGGATCAATTATATTGACCCACGGTCATGCTTTTTGACTGGTATTTTGCTGTAGCGCTAGCTAGCGAGAGAAACACTTATGCCGACATATCCTACAAGAGGCAGACACCACGATGTTGATGCCAACCCGCCATTAAATGTTAATCCATTCGTATTGAAACGGCTGTCTGACTAGGTTGATGATTCTTACACGTGTATAAACTAAAGGCCTTTGCATCTCCCTAAACAAAGTGTTGTGGCTTTTCAGACTATCCTCCCACAGCAGTAACCTAACGTAGCAGGAGTGAACAAAAAATAAAACGATAACTAGTTATGTTTAAATCCAAGGGTGTGAATAAAACCCCAATGAACGCCCCACCCAATACCCTCCCCGGATCTGGGCGGGTTCTGAGTCCCGAGCAAAGCTACGAGGCCGTTTCAGTGGTCATTAGCTAAGCGCTAACAGCACGCCGGGAACAACACGCGCAAATCACCGTTATTAACAAGCTAACTGGCTAACCTACAAAGCACAAATTGCAACGAGATTAGATGGCGGTTGCTAACTAGTTAGGTCACAGGCTAGCTAGCTAACTTAGAAAAAAATGTTGACTACTGTGTGACAAGACAAACGAGAACATTGTATAAGACAATGAGGGCGAGAACTAGCTAGTTAGTTACTACGACAGATAATACTATTCAACTCAACTCTTTACTTTAACCTTGAAAATAGAAAGCTTACGTTAGTCTAGTTGCTAACGTTAGCTAATCTTCCGCGCAAATTGATGTAGATTCAGGGAAGCTGCTACACCTATAATAGCTTACGAAAACAGACATAGAACACTCACCACACTGAGATGGGTGCCAGGTCCCTCTTTTCTGGTGAAACACTCGTTTCGTTGTGGCAGCAGATTTCAGAAGCGCCTAAAGGCAGTGTGCTTTGCAACAGCTGTGATCTGTTTTGAATGAGGGTTGAGCAGACACAGCAAATGGGAGGGGTTTAGCTAGTTCTCCCGCCCTCGCCTTTTCTGGTGCCACAAGCTTTTTTAAAGTCAGCTTTTCACACCTGTATTGTACAGCATTTGTTCATTATTATTTTCAAAATTCTTCAAGCTCTGTCAAATTGGTTGTTGCTAATTGCTAGACAACCATTTCCAGGTCTTGCCATACATTTTCAAGTAGATTTAAGTCAAAACTGAAACTCTCCCACTCAGGAACATTCACTGTCTTCTTGGTAAACAGCTAAAGTGTAGATTTGGCCTTACGTTTTAGGTTATTGTCCTGCTGAAAAGTACATTAATATCCCAGTGTCTGGTGGAAGGCAAACTGAACCAGGTTTTCCTCTAGGATTTAGCCTGTGCTGAGCTCCATTCTGTTAATTTCTTTATCCCCAAAAATTCCCCAGTCCTTAACAATTACAAGCATACCCATAACATGATACAGCCACCACTATGCTTGAAAAAATGAAGTGGTACTCAGCTGTGTTATATTGAATTTGCCCCAAACATAACACTTTGTATTCAAGACATAAAGTTAATTTATCACATTTGTACTTTTCATGCAGTCAATTAGGTTATGATTGTGGAGTAACTACAATGTTGTTGATCTATCGTCGGTTTTCTCCTATCACAGCCACTAAATTCTGTAACTGTTTTAAAGTTACCATTGACCTCATGGTGAAATCCCTGACCGGTTTCCTTCCTTTACAGCAGTGGTTCCCAAACTTTTTATAGTCCCGTACCCCTTCAAGCATTCAACCTCCAGCTGCGTACCGTACCCCCTTCAGCACCAGGGTCAACGCACTCTCAAATGTTGTTTTTTGCCATCATTGTAAGCCTGCCACACACACTATACGATGTGTTTATGAAACCTAAAACTGAGTGTGAGTTTGTCACAACCCGGCTCGTGGGAAGTGACAAAAAGCTGTTATTAGGACCAGGGCACAAATAATAATATAATAATCAATAATTTTACTCTTTATTTAACCATCTTACATTTAAAACCTTGTTTGTTCATCAACAATTGTGAATAACTCACCACACATTAATGAGAAGGGTGTGCTTGAAAGGATGCTCATAACTGCAATGTTGGGTTGTATTGGAGAGAGTCTCCATGTTAAATAATTTTCCACACACAGTCTGCCTGTATATAGTTTTCTTGCTAGTGAGGGCCAAGAATCCACTCTGACATAGGTACGTGGTTGCAAATGGCATCAGTGTCTTAACAGTGCGATTTGCCAAGGCAGGATACCCTGAACGCAGCCCAATCCAGAAATCTGGCAGTAGCTTCTGATTAAATCAAATTTCCACAGAACCGCTTGTTGCAATTTTGATGAGGATCTCTTGTTCAGATATCAGTAAGTGGACTGGAGGCAGGGCATGAAGGGATAACGAATCCGGTTGTTTGTGTCATCCATTTCAGAAAAGTTCCTGCGTAATAGCGCACCCAACTCACTCAGGTGCTTCGTTATATCACATTTGACGTTGTCAATAAGCTTGAGTTCATTTGCCCCCCAAAAATCATACAATGATGGAAAGACCTGTGTGTTGTCCTTGTTAATGCAGACAGAGAAGAGCTCCAACTTCTTAATAATAGCCAAAATGTTGTTCCGCACATTATATATAGTTGCAGAGTCCCTGTAATCCTAGATTCAGATCATTCAGACGAGAAAAAATTAAATTAAATGACAAGTGAAAATTATGGTCAGTAAAGAAAACTTGAAGCTCGTCTCTCAATTAAAAAAGTGTGTCAATAGTTTGCCCCTAGATAACCAGCGCACTTCTGTATGTTGCAAAATGTTACATGGTCGCTACCCATATCATTGCATAGTGCAGAAAATACAGGAGAGTTCAGGGGCCTTGCTTTAACCATTGTCACTGTAGCATCCAAAACATATTTCAAGCTGTCAGGCATTGCCTTGGCAGCAAGAGCCACTCGGTGGATGCTGCAGTGTAACCAAGTGGCGTCGGGAGAAATGTGTTACCACTCCACTATGTCTCCCTGTCATGGCTTTTGCGCCATCAGTACAGATACCAACACATCTTGACCACCAAAGTCCATTTGATGTCACAAAGCTGCTCAGTACTTTTAAAAAATCCTCTCTTGTTGTCCTGGTTCCCAGTGGTTTGCAGAAGAGGATGTATTCGTTATTTGACCCCCATAAACATATACCAGGAGCTGTACCAGGCCCGCCACGTCTGTTGACTCATCCAGTTGTAGTGCATAGAATTCACTGACTTGTATGCGAAGCAGTAATTGTTTCAAAACATCTACTGCCATGTCACTGATGCGTGGTGAAACAGTGTTGTTTGATGAAGACATTGTCTGTATAGTTTTTTTGGCCTTTTCCCCCAGCATTGTCCCAGCCATATCCAGGGCAGCAGGAAGAATTAAGTCCTCCACAATAGTGTGGGGCTTGCCTGTCCTAGCCACTCGGTAGCTCACCATATAAGAAGCTTCTAGCCCCTTCTTATTCATGGTATCTGTTGCTTTTATACATGTCTTACTACTCAAAAGTCGTGTTAATTCTCACTCAAAAAACTCCTGTGGCTTATTTTTCAAATTGACATTTTTTTGTTTCTAAAATGTCTGCGCAAGAGTGAAGGTTTCATTGAGTTGTGAGATAGTACTTTTGCACATATAACACACTGTGGCTGAGGAAAGGTACTACTCCCAATATCAGTGAACCCCAAATCAATGCAGTTCTCATCGTATTTGCACCTCTTCGATGGTCCAACATCCCTGTCTGTTCTTCAGTGCTTTCCCGGGTAAGAGGGCAGTCGCTCTTCGGCTGCATGAGATTCACAACTGTCAGTGTTCATGCTAGCTGGGCTAACAACAAATGAAGAATTACTGATGCTAGCATTGGATGTGCTCGTGGAAGCAGAACAACTTGTGTCATCGACAGGTGCAGGTGTAGTACTGCTGGTAGTGGCAGTACTACCAGTAGAGCTGGTGTGTCTCTCTATGGACGCAGGCCTTACTAAATGGACTGCTTGAAAATGTGAAAACATTTTTGTAGATAGATATATATATATATATATACACATTTTACTATATATATTTTTTTATTTTGATGGTAATCACATTTTTATTTGGCTTACCTCCGACGGCATTGCACGAACCCCAGTTTGGGAATACCTACTCTTCGGTAACTGAAGTAGGAAGGATGCTTGTATCTTTGTAGAGACTGGGTGTATTGATACACCACCCAAAGTTTAATTAATAACTTCCCCATACTCAAAGGGATATTAAATGTCTGCTTTTTCATTTTTTACCCATCTACCAATTGGTGCCCTTTCCAAGGCATTGGAAAACCTCCCTGGGCTTTGTGGCTAAATCTGTGTTTGAAATTCACTGCTTGACTAAAGGACCTCACATATACAGTTCAAGTCGGAAGTTTACATACACTTAGGTTAGAGTCATTAAAACTAGTTTTTCAACCACCACAAATTTCTTGTTAACAAACTATAGTTTTGGCAAGTCGGTTAAGACATCTACTTTGTGCATGACACAAGTAATCTTTCCAACAATTGTTTACAGACAGATAATTTCACTTATAATTCACTGTATCACAATCCCAGTGGGTCAGAAGTTTACATACACTAAGTTGACTGTGCCTTTAAACTGCTAGGAAAATTCCAGAAAATGATGTCATGGCTTTAGAAGCTTCGGATAGGCTAATTGACATCATTTGAGTCAATTGGCGGTGTACCTGTGGATGTACTTCAAGGCTTACCTTCAAACTCAGTGTCTCTTTGCTTGACATCAAAGAAAATCAGCCAAAACCTCAGAAAAAAAAATTGGAGACCTCCACAAGTCTGGTTCATCCTTCGGAGCAATTTCCAAACGCCTGAAGGTACCACATTCATCTGTACAAATAATAGTAATTAAGTATAAACACCATGGGACCGCGCAGCCGTCATTCCACTCAGGAAGGAGATGTGTTCTGACTCCTAGAGATGAAAGTACTTCGGTGCGAAAAGTGCAAATCAATCCCAGAACAGCAGCAAAGGACCTTGTGAAGATGCTGGAGAAAACAGGCACAAAATTATCTATATCCACAGTAAAACGAGTCCTATATCGACATAACCTGAAAGGCAGCTCACCAAGGAAGAAACCACTCCCCAAAACCGCCTAAAAAAAGCCAGACTACGGTTTGCAACTGCACAGGGGGCAAAGATCATACTTTTTGGAGAAATGTCCTCTGGTCTGATGAAACAAAAATATAATTGTTTGGCCATAATGACCATCGTTATGTTTGGAGGAAAAAGGGGGAGGCTTGCAAGCCAAAGAACACCATCCCAACCGTGAAGCACCAGGGATGGCAGCATCATGTTGTGGGGGTGCTTTGCTGCAGAAGGGACTGGTGCACTTCACAAAATAGATGGCATCAGGAAAATTATGTGGATACATTGAAGCAACATCCCAAGACATCAGTCAGGAAGTTAAAGCTTGGTCGCAAATGGATCTTCCAAATGGACAATGACCCCAAGCATACTTCCAAAGTTGTGGCAAAATGGCTTAAGGACAACAAAATTAAGGTATTGGAATGGCCATCACAAAGCCCTGGCCTCAATAATATAGAAGATTTGTGGGCAGAACTGAAAAAGCGTGTGCGAGCAAGGAGGCCAATAAACCTGACTCCGTTACACCAGCTCTGTCAGTAGGAATGGGCCAAAATTCACCCAACTTATTGTGGGAAGCTTGTGGAAGGCTAGCCAAAACGTTTGACCCAAGTTAAACAATTTAAAGGCATTTCTACCAAATACTAATTGAGTGTATGTAAACTGCTGACCCACTGGGAATGTGATGAAACAAATAAAAGTTTAAATAAATCATTCTCTCTACTATTATTCTGACATTTCACATTCCTAAAATAAATTGGTGATCCTAACTGACCTAAGACAGGGAATGTTTACTGGAATTAAATGTCAGGAATTGTGAAAAACTGAGTTTAAATGTATTTGGCTATGGTGTATAAATTTCTGACTTCAACTGTAAGTATTCAGAACCTTTGCTATGAGACTCGAAATTGAGCTCAGGTGCCTCCTGTTTCCATTGAGATGTTTCTACAACTTGATTGGAGTCCACCAGTGGTAAGTTCAATTGATTGGACATGGAAAGGCAAACACCTGTCTACATAAGGTCCCACAGTTGACAGTGGATGTCAGAGCAAAAACCAAGCCATGAGTTCGAAGTAATTGTCCGTAGAGCTCCGAGATAGGATTGTGTTGAAGCACAATTCTTAAATAGAAGTTTGGAACAACCAAGACTCTTCCAAGAGGTTTCCACCTGACCAAACTGAGCAATCGGGGGAGAAAGGCCTTGGTCAGGTAGGTGACCAAGAAACCAATGTTCACTCTGACAGAGCTCCAGAGTTTCTCTGTGGAGATGGGAAAACCTTCCCGAAGGACAACAATCTCTGCAGCAATCCACCAATCAGGCCTTTATGGTAGAGTGGACAGACGGAAGACCCTCCTCAGTAAAAGGCACATGACAGCCTGCTTGGAGTTTGCCAAAAGGTGCCTAAAGAACCATAAAACCCCAGATTATCTGGTCTGATGAAACAAAGATTAAACTCTTTGACCTGAATGCCTAGCGCCATGTCTGTTAGAAACCTGGCACCATCCCTACGGGGAATCATGGTGGTGGCAGCATCATGCTTTGTGGATGTTTTTCAGGGCAGGAACTAGGAGACTAGTCAGGAAAGATTAATGGAGCAAAGTACAGAGATCCTCAATGAAAACCTACTCCAGAGCGCTCAGGACTTCAGACGGGGGCAAAGGTTCACCTTCCAACAGGACAACGACCCTAAGCACACAGCCAAGACAACGCAGGAGTGGCTTCAGGTCGTCTCTGAATGTCCTTGAGTGGCCCAGCCAGAGGCTGGAGTTGAACCCAATCGAACAACTCCGGAGAGACCTGAAATTTGCTGTGCAGCAACGCTCCCCATCCCACCTGAAAGAGCTTGAGGGGATCTGCAGAGAAGAATGGGAGAAACTCCCCAAATACAGGTGTGCCAAGCTTGTAGCGTCAGTAATCGAGTAATCGCTACCAAAGGTGCTTCAACATAGTACTGAGTAAAGGGTCTGAATACTTATGTAAATGTGATATCAGTTTTTTATTTTTAATAAAATTACAAACATGTCTAAACCTGTTTTTGCTTTGTCATTATGGGGGGGCTATGAAAACAATTTTAGAATAAGGCTGTAACGTAATGAAATGTGGACCAAGTCAAGAGGTCTGAATACTTTCCGAATGCACTGTATATATGGAGACTGTTTAGTACCAAAAATAAGGGGTTAAGTACATGTAAAAAATATAAACATTTTCCTGATCTTATAACTCTCATAAAAAAGACAGACACTTTTTATGGAAAGACTGTTGTTCCATGTCGTGAATCTGTTAATTAAGCCCCTCCCCTGGCTTAGACAGGACAGGACTTAAGACTCTTATGGGTTAAACACTATTACTGCCCACAGAGTCCCTACAACTTATGACTCGTTAAACACATTTTTATTCCTGAACTTATTTAGGCTTGCCATAAAAAAGGGTTGAATTCTTATTGACTTAAGACATTAAACCTTTTCATTTTTTATTAATTTATAACCCCAAAAAATCTTAAAACATAATTCCCCTTTGACATTATGGGGTATTGTGGGTGTAAGCCAGTGACACAACTATTTAATACATTTTTAAATACATGTTGTAACACAACATGTGGAAAACATTAAGGGGTGTGAATACTTTCTGAAGGCACTGTACTTTGTACCACTGCATCAACTCGATACTGGTACCCTGGGTATATAGCAAAGTTATCATTACTCATTGTGTATTTATTCCGTGTGTTATTTTTCTATTTATTCCTCAAATTATTATTTTAGATCTTTTAACTTTCTATATTTTTTTCTCTCTGCATTTCTGGTAATGGTACAAAAGTAAGCACTTGACTGTTAGTCTACACCTGTTGTTTACAAAGCATGTGACAAATAGAATTTGATTTGCCATAAAATAAATGTTTAGAATTACAGGAAATTAGCTTAAACTGCAAATTTTCTCTCAGTCTCATGGCAAAATGTGTACAATAGCAGTAAATTAGCTCAGAGATTCTTGAAAGTCGGAACAATCCTTGTCCGACAGGAAAACTTTATTTGTAGTTATTTTGTTGCATTATTTGACCGTAAAATGTACATTTATGGTAATTTTATAAGGGAAAAGATTAGTTGATTTAATTTTCAAAATACTTTCAATATTATTAATTTCCATGTCAGCTCCATACCTGGAAATGCTCGTCCGGGGCAACAGATCCCAAAAAGTGTTCAAAAATAAAAAGTTAATTCCAATAATGGATATTAACTGAACAATTATCTCCTGTAGTTTCTTGCAATAGCTCCCTGTGACTTTATAGAATATTTCTCTCAAAACTCTGATTCCTAAAAGACTGTCAACTCTGTCAAATTTGTCTAAAATCCTAAATTAATCAAGAATGAGCAGGGTCAGCTATACCATAAGGACCCCTTATTCATGTCAATACATGTCATGCAACAAGACCACTCATGGTCTGTAAAGTGTTCTATTTTTGAAAGATTTAAAAACTAACAATACTGGAATCACCATGGGCACAACCATAAACTGTCAACTCCATATGGCTAATAAAGATACAATATGAATTTTGGTTAAAATACTTAATTAGGTTTTCCTAAAGCAACCGAAGAAAACAACATTTCTGTGTATACCACTTCAATTCTTAATTGTTTTTAATGACCTGCCCAGGGACTGCGGTTGAAAACTAGCCTGCTAGCTAAAACCGGCACTTTTACTGAAATGTTGATTACTGTGCACTGTCCCTGTAAAAATAAAATAAACTCAAATTAAGAAAAATGAAACAGTTGTCAACTCTGTCAGAGTGCTGAAAGATCTGATAGAATGGTTGTTTTTAATTGGGGATTTTTAAATGAATAATTCTCCATATTTTACAAATGGTTGTATTGAGCTTTTAGTTTTAGAGGCAAAAATGTCTGTTTTGAGTATTGGTTGTCAACTCCGTCACTGATAGAGTCCATATTTTTTGGTCAATATTCAAAATAAATGTTATCACGGTTTGTTAACATATGCGTAAACAATTGATGTATTTGGTTTGCTAAACATAAGGGATAACGTTTGCTTTATGTTGTTTTATGTTCTAAAACTAGAAAAACATGACAAATTGCGAACAAAATTAGCCCTAGAGCAATTAGTGCTATAAAACCAAACAAAACAAAAATAAGTTTAGAAAACTGTATTACATATCAGAATAATCACATTAGAATTAAACAATCAAGGCCTTTAAACACTTGGACAATAATTGTACAAATGAAATGCCTTTTATGGTATATAAAATAAAAGATGTTCCTTTACACGGTACTTTGGTCTATCGAAAAATATTTCAAATGTTGTTAATAAAGACATATTTGTGGGGAAAAGTTCAGATTGTCCTGTCTTTTAAGAATCTCAGACCTCTAAAACAGCAACATGTCCTCTCAGCCTCATGGCAAAATAGCAAAATTGCTATAATACCACACATTTTACCTCTCTACTCAGTCCCATCTGATTATTATATTTTGAACACAGCACAGAGGGGGATGAGCAAATGAAAGATAAGAAAATAAAACTCCTACACCAGCCCTGATTAACCAATACAGTAGATTTGCCATACCCCATAGCAGACTCATTTTCCTTGACTTTGACTCCATCTAGTGGCAGAACCAATTTACTTCCCAGATTGCTGCATTGTGACATGCTCAACTATGAACGGCACCCTTTTCTCACTGTCCATACAGGATGAGATACTCTCCATCATGGATTCCTAACTATAATGACACCACATGAACTGAGCTGTTTGTGGGAACTAATTTTAATCAGGTCAAGTTGTTGTCAATTTTCAGGCAGATGTGTTGGACTGAGAATGTGTACATGTCGAGATGGACAATCTCATATTGACAGAGTCGGTCCCCCATAGAGAAAAAAATACATGTACATGTATTACGAAGCAACATATAAACCATCCACACACAGGTTAAAACACACACGTGAATTCTTCAACCTTTGGCCAGCACTAAGCAGTCATGTCTATGTAGCATGTCAGGTTATACACACAGCCCAAGAGGAAGCACCACAGGACCCTGAACAATCATTCAAAACAAATTGCCCCTTTGGAACAAAGATTTATTGAAGAGACTTCCCTCTGACCAACCCCTTCATTCCCCAAACTTGAGCTGCCTCTCTTTCTCCTGGAAGTGAAGCTCTTTTGCCCTGTTCTTAAGTTCCTCTGCTTTCTTCTCGTCCTTCTCAGCCCCGTCCCCCAGTTTATACATACGACTGGCGTTGGCACAACCCCAGACGTGTCCTAGCTCACAGGCTCTTGTGGCATACCTCAGAGCCAGGCCCATGTCCTTACTCTGCTTCGGGGAGCCCTCGATATACATGGCACTAAGGTTGAAGCAGGAGGGTGCGAACCCCCCTGTACATGCCTTCTCATAGTACTGCCTAGCCACCCCCGGGTCAGGGCCGGCTTCCATGGCTCGACCGTCATGGGCGAGGAGACCCACGTTGTGACACGCGTCCACAGACTTCTTCCCGCCACTGCTGCAGGCCGCCATGAAGCAGGAGTAGGCCATTTTCAGATTCTCTGCAAATCCCCCTGATAGAGAGATTTAGAACATGTTGCGCTTGACCACTTGGGGGATGGATTCAGGGTCTCTCTGTATCAGTACTTATCATCCTAATATTTCTAATTAATAAGATGACTTGTCTTAAAACATTTGTCAAGCCAAAGCCATACTCTTTCTCTAATCAAATCTTTAAATCTTTTACTTGTCTAGTTGAGAAACGCAAATTGTTTCAGGCTTTGCTGTTGTAATCTGCTAGTGAATAGGATTAAGTTCAGTGGTGTACCTTTGCCTTGGATATAGTAAGCCCCGAGCTTGTAGCAGCTTTCACCATGTTTATTAGTCTCACAGTTGTGTTTGAGCACCTGGGCTGTAGACTCAAAGTTTTTCTTCACTCCCTCCATGTAGTCAGCAAGCCTTTGACACCCTGGCAGCAGAATACACGAGGTTAGCCACAATAATGAGTTAGACAGTGTGAAGGTTATAGTACTACATGAGGCATAAAGACACCTTAACACCAAGCACAATCAGTGGTTCAGAACCCCAGTTAGGGAACAGCAAATGATGGACCATTTGCTTAACATCACTCCCTTCAGCACTGTATAGGACAGTGCACTTCGCTCCTTACCTTCAGGGTCCTTCTCTCTGTAACACTGGTAGCTGAATTCCACACCTATGTTATCCAAATACTGCTTCACCTCTTTTTCGTCCTCAAAGTTTATGAGTCCAGACATGATTCAAACGGTGCAGTGTCCGAAAAAAACACTGTCTAAAATCAACACGTGTTAAAAAGTCCAGAACTTCCTTGTGACCTTGGTGTTGAACTGATGAGGTAACAATTTAAGAAAGAGCTCGTCTGGTCCCGTTGAAAAAAAACGTAAGCGTATTTAGAGATCACCTTGATAGTGGACAATGTGACGGACATGCAGTGAATTATAATCTATTTTCGTTTGGAATAAAAAAGGTAGAGATGCTCATTCCTGCTACTTTCTTCCTGGTTTTGTAATATACACGAAAGGGCTTCCGTAGTCCCGCCCCATCGACCGGTGATGTACTTCCTGTGTCACTTTTTTTTTTTTTTACGGTCTGTCAACAAAAATAGAGCTACAATCTATATGCAATATTAAAGCTGATTTAGCACCCTAAATTTAAAAAAATAAAGCTATCGTTAAAAACAAGTATGTGTGTAGATTTAGATTAGTGTCAGCCTTCAGCCTAGGTTAACTAACGGACATGGTTTGAAAATGAAGTCGAAACATTTTCACAACTATATTCATCGTTTTCCAGGAACATCGATTTTCTATTTTAGTTCGGTACCAACAAGTTAGCTAGCTTGTAGCTAACGTTAGAACGCTAGATAGCTAGTTATCACCTTGCAAAAAATAATCCAGCAAGATTAGGCTAGCTAAATAGCAAATTAACAAGGCAAACCGAGACGACTCGGCGTAGGTAGAGACCAATAGCGATATTGATCTTTGGTCGGGAGTCAAGCCTGCAATTTCTTGAAAATGGTGAGTTTTGTTTTTGATATCAATGTCTAGCATTCAATTGTCGTGCATTGTCGACAAGGACCAGCAAGGCATCGAACAATGCATACCAGTAGCAAGCTAACTAGTCTTTGTTAGATATCTGCTGAAATTTGATCCACGTCGTTAACTAGTTAAATCTTCTTTTTTTTTTTTTTTTTTAGCTCAGGAGGATGGATAATTATCTAGCAATCATTGCTCGTTATTTTGGGGTTTGACAACAGCCCACCACTCCAGACATACTCTACCTCCTGGGAGTTATGGGTATCAAGTCTCATTGGCGACCATTTTAACTTTGGCCATATGCTTGGTTTTCCATTTGGGAGTGCTGGCATACACTATATATACAAAAGTATGTGGACACCCCTTCAAATTAGTGGATTCGGCTGTTTCAGCCACACCCGTGTATAACATCGAGCACACAGCCATGCAATCTCCATAGACAAATATTGGCCTTACTGAAGAGCTCAGTGACTTTCAACGTGGCACCTTCATAGGATGCCACCTTTTCATCTAGTCAGTTCGTCAAATGTATGCCCTGCCAGAGCTTCCCCGGTCAACTGTAAACAATGGCTCTGTACACAAGCTTACAGAACAGAACCACCGAGTGCTGAAGCACGTAGCGAGTAAAAACCGTCTGTCCAATGTCAGCACAATAACGTTTAGTCGGGAGCTTCATGACGAACAGTTACTGTGCAGATGTTGCTTCGAGGTTTCCATGACCGAGCAGCCACACACAAGCCTATGATCACCATGCGCAATGCCAAGCATTGCCTGGAGTGGTGTTAAGGTCGCCGCCATTGGACTCTAGAGTAGTGGTAACGTGTTCTCTGAATCGATTAATCACACTTCACCATCTGGCAGTCAGACGGACAAATCTGGGTTTGATGGATACCAGGAGAACACTACCTGCCCCAATGCATAGTGCCAACTGTTTAGTTTGGTGGAGGAGGAATAATGGTCTGGGGCTGTTTTTCATGGTTCGGGCTAGGTCTCTTGGTTCCAGTTAAGGGAAATCTTAATGCTACAGCATACATTGTCATTCTAGACGATTCTGTGCTTCATACTTTGTGGCAACAGAGGCCCTTTCCTGTTTCAGCATGACAATGCCCCGTGCACAAAGCAAGGTCCATACAGAAGTGATTTGTTGAGATCAGTGTGGAAGAGCTTGACTGGCCTGCACAGAGCCCTGATGTCAACACCATTGATCACCTTTGGGATGAATTGGAATCCCGACTGCGAGCCAGGCCTAATTGCACAATGTCAGTGCCTGACCTCACTAATGCTGAATGGAAGCAAGTCCCTGTAGCAGTGCTCCACCATCTAGTGGAAAGCCTTCCCAGAAGAGTAGAGGCTGTTACAGCAGCAAAGGGGATCCCAACTCCATATTAATCCCCATGTTTGACAAGCAGTTGTCAATATAGTTTTGGTCATGTAGTTTAAGTGTCTAATGTTGTGTGTGTGTTCCAGGACGAGGCGTCCCCGGCATCTCTGACAGACCTGTGCCTGTCCTACGTGAGTGGGAACCTGGAGAAGTTCTGTGCGAAGCACGCCGATGGATCTCTCTGTCTCAGAGACTCTTTACTGTTCCCCCAGGAGCTAGCTGACCAGCTGTTAGCTAAGATGGCCACTGAAGGTAAGTGAGCAACGAACATGAAGTAGTCAGTGGTCACAGATCCAAGCTCAGATCCTTACCTTGATTATTAGTACAAAAACACAAAACAGGCCTTTAATTCAGTGTCTAGAGCAGTAATGGGCTATTTCCAGTCATTGGGTGATATTTGTCCCAGCCCAGCTCTAACAAAAAATGTGTGGGTGTTGTTTTCAGGTCTGTTGAATGACAGTACAGTGGGAGTGTTTCGTAGCTGTGAGTACCTAAGGCTGCGTCGTGCGTGTATCCGGACTGCTCGTATCTCTGCCGAGGCATTCCAGAGAGCTCTCTGTCCTCACCGCCTGCTGGAGCTGGACGCTGCCAGGGTCAACGCTGACCTCACCATCTCTGACATACTACAGGGACTGGCCTCCAACAAACACTGCCAGGTAAACATACAGTGCATTCAGAAAGTATTCAGACCCCTTGACTTTTTCCACATTTGGTTACATTACAGCCTTATTCTAAAAGGGATTCAATTGTTTTTTTTCCTCAGCAAACTACACACAATACCCCATAAGGACAAACCAAAAACAGGTTTTTGCACATTTATAAAGTGAAAAAGGAGCATTCAGACCCTTTACTCAATACATTGTTGAAGCACCTTTGGCAGCGATTACAGCCTTGAGTCTTCTTGGTTATGACTACAAGCTTGGCACACCTGTATTTGGGGAGTTCTCCCATTCTTCTCTGCAGATCCTCTTAAGCTCTGTCAGGTTGGATGGAGAGCGTCGCTGCACAGCTATTTTCAGGTCTCTCCAGAGATGTTCGATCGGGTTCAAGTCTGGGCTTTGGCTGGGCCAATCAAGGACATTCAGAGACTTGTCCTGAAGCCACTCCTGCATTCTCTTGGCTGTGTGCTTAGGGTCGTTGTCCTGTTGGAAGGTGAACCTTCGCCCCAGTCTGAGGTCCAGAGCACTCTGGAGTAGGTTTTCATCAAGGATCTCTCTGTACTTTGCTCCGTTCATCTTTGAATCGATCCTGACTAGTCTCCCAGTCCCTTCCTCTGAAAAACATCCCCACAGTATGCTGCTGCCACCACCAGGCTTCACCATATGGATGGTGCCAGATTTCCTCCAGGCGTGACGCTCAGCTTTTAGGACAAAGAGTTCAATCTTTGTTTCATCAGACCAGATAATCTTGTTTCTCATGATCAGAGTCCTTTAGAGGCCTCTTGGCAAACTCCAAGCGGGCTGTTGTCTTTTACTGAGGAGTGTCTTCCGTTTGACCACTCTACCATAAAGGCCTGATTGGTGAAGTGCTGCAGAGATGGGAGAACCTTCCAGAAGGACAACCATCTCCACAGAGGAATTCTGGAGCTCTGTCTGAGTGACCATTGGGTTCTTGGTCAGACAGGTGTGTGCCTTTCCAAATCATGTCCAATCAATTGAAATTACCACAGGTGGACTCCAATCAAGTTGTAGAAACATCTCAAGGATGATCAATGGAAACAATGCTCCTGGGCTCAATTTTGAGTCTCATAGCAAAGGGTCTCAAAACTTACTTAAATAAGTTTATTATTTATATATCTTTTTAAAATATAAAATAGGTAAACATTTGCTTTGTCATTCTGGGGTATTGTGTGTAGACTGATGAGGAAAACATTTTATATGATCAATTTTAGAATAAGGCTGTAACGTAAAAATATTTGGAAAATGTCAAGTGGTCTGAATACTTTCCGAATGCAGTGTACACAGATAAGAGAGCGTCCAGCAGGGACAGACAACCGCAAACACTCTCCCTCCCTCACTCTCCAACTTCTTCCTCCCCACAGGAGAGCTTCCAGCAGGGACAGACAACCGCAAACACTCTCCCTCCCTCACTCTCCAACTTCTTCCTCCCCACAGGAGAGCTTCCAGCAGGGACAGACAACCGCAAACACTCTCCCTCCCTCACTCTCCAACTTCTTCCTCCCCACAGGAGAGCTTCCAGCAGGGACAGACAACCGCAAACACTCTCCCTCCCTCACTCTCCAACTTCTTCCTCCCCACAGGAGAGCTTCCAGCAGGGACAGACAACCGCAAACACTCTCCCTCCCTCCCTCACTCTCCAACTTCTTCCTCCCCACAGGAGAGCTTACAGCAGGGACAGACAACCGCAAACACTCTCCCTCCCTCACTCTCCAACTTCTTCCTCCCCACAGGAGAGCTTACAGCAGGGACAGACAACCGCAAACACTCTCCCTCCCTCACTCTCCAACTTCTTCCTCCCCACAGGAGAGCTTACAGCAGGGACAGACAACCGCAAACACTCTCCCTCCCTCACTCTCCAACTTCTTCCTCCCCACAGGAGAGCTTCCAGCAGGGACAAACAACCGCAAACACTCTCCCTCCCTCACTCTCCAACTTCTTCCTCCCCACAGGAGAGCTTCCAGCAGGGACAGACAACCGCAAACACTCTCCCTCCCTCACTCTCCAACTTCTTCCTCCCCACAGGAGAGCTTACAGCGGTTGGTCCTGACAGGTCTAACCATGTCCTCTCTGGAGGAACCATCTCATCACCGCTTCAGCTCTCTCCAGGGGCTCCGCTCCCTCTCCCTGGCCAATGTGGACTTCTACGACGCTGGGCTGGCTGACGTGTGTTCCCTACCCCGCCTGGAGAGCCTGGACCTGTCCAACACCTCAGTAACCAACCTCAGTCCTCTACTGGGCCTCAGGGAGAGGCTGAGGTCACTAACACTACACCAGCTGAAGAGGCTGGAGATGAGCACCGCACAGCTATTGGCTGTCATTGGACAACTGGAGGCACTGCAGGTGGGTGGGGACAACTCTAATGCTCAAGTTCTGTATTCATTTGCTCCACTAATAAAAGCATATATATCACTGAGTGAAGTTTCTTAAACCTTTTTCTAGTTCCGGCACTGTGATTGTTTGCTATCCCTGACGTTTACTTGTGGTGCTCGAATAGTGTTATTTCTGATACTCATGCTTTTGTGGATGTGTGAAAACCTACCTATGCAGCACCTGGACATCAGTGATGATAAACAGTTCACATCAGACGTGGCTCGTCAGTTGCTGGGCGAACCTGGGATCCTGCCTGCTCTGGTCTCTCTGGATGTGTCTGGACGCAAACAGGTACTGGAGACAGAGTATGAGTGGAGTTGGCTCGAGTTGTGAGTGTGTGTATTGCAGCTGTGTGTGTAGAGTGTTTACCTGGTGTGTGTGTGTTATGCCAGGTGACAGATGCAGCAGTCAAGGCGTTTGTAGAGGAACGTCCAGGGATGACCTTTGTTGGTCTGCTGGCTACAGATGCTGGCTTCTCTGACTTCCTCAATGGAGAGGGCATCCTCAAGGTGGGTTTCACTGTTTTTCTTCTCTGTCTTTGTAGAGGAAGCAGCAATACTGACTGAGCTCCACGCTATGTATGTGTCCTCTGTTTGGCAGGTGACAGGAGAGGCCAATGAGACTCAGATCTGTGAGTCGCTGCTTCGCTACAGTGAGAGAGACGGCTTTGTCAGAGAGGCTCTGTTTCATCTGTTCAGTCTCACTCACGTCATGGAGAAACCACGGCCTGACATACTCAAGGTACACACACACATTGTGTAATGTCTACTCTACCCTTTACCTCAAAATACATCTTACAACAGCATGGCTCTGTGTCCACATTTTTATAAAGTAATGAGTCACTCCCTCTTCTTCCTCGATCCTTCTGTCTCTAGTTGGTAATACTGGGGATGAAGAACCACCCTGCCACCCTGAACGTCCAGTTGGCAGCCAGTGCGTGTGTGTTTAACCTGACTAAGCAGGACCTGGCAGCGGGCATGCCTGTTAGACTGCTTGGCACAGTCACTCAACTACTGCTGGAGGCCATGAGGACCTTCCCTAACCACCAACAGGTACACACACACTCTCACCTTCTCCTCCATATTGTTTACACATATCCAGGTTCGTCCCATCTGTAAACACAGACTGGCTAGGGGCTGTTTCTGGACCAGGCTTGAGTGGGGTTTTTGTTTTGGCTCTAACCACCATCTTGGATCCTTTTTCTCCAGTTGCAAAAGAATTGCCTTCTCTCTCTGTGCAGTGACCGCATACTGCAGGAGGTCCCCTTCAACAGGTAGATATACACATTGAATGACTTTGACTGTAGATGTATTCATCCTTTAAGATTGTGTCTCATGAGTGACGTAGTATGTACAATGCATGTATCCTTTGTACTGTCTATGTGTGTGGTCTATAATCCAGGTTTGAGGCTGCTAAGCTGGTGATGCAGTGGCTATGTAACCATGAGGACCAGAACATGCAGAGGATGGCTGTGGCTATCATTTCTATACTGGCTGCCAAGGTAGGGGTGTGTGTGCCTACATGTCTGAGTGTGTGTCAAATATGGTATTAGAAATGTGTTTGAGGTTTGGTCTTTGCTGATGTGTGTGTTTTCTTATACAGTTATCTACAGAGCAGACAGCCCAGCTGGGAGCAGAGCTATTCATAGTGAAGGTGAGACTGTTCAAACATCCTCCATTCACACAGCTGGCCATTGGCACATGCCTTCCCAATCAAAAGAATCGCTGTCTGCAGTGTTTAAAAATAAATACAGTAATTGTCACAATCTCTCTGTATATCCCCCCCTTTCTCTTTCCCTCTTTCTCTCTCTCTGCAGCAACTCCTCCACATTGTGCGTCAGAAGGTGACTCAGGGCGGGGTGGATGCCACCCTCAAGTTCACACTGAGCGCGCTCTGGAACCTCACCGACGAATCACCAACCACCTGCCGCCATTTTATAGAGAACCAGGGACTGGAGCTGTTCATTAAAGTTCTGGAGGTAGTACACACACATACTCACAGACCCTAGAGCTGTTCATCAAAGTGCTAGTTACAACACTCTCTCTCTGACGTTCTTACTGCCTGAATTGCAAGTTGACTCACTCACGCCTCTTTATTGTCCCCTTTCTTTCTCTTTGTAGTCATTCCCCTCGGAGTCTTCCATCCAGCAGAAGGTGTTGGGGCTGCTGGTGAGTCATAGTGAACCGTTGACTGACAGTGTATTTATTCTACTGGTCAGTAACCCTGGTTTGTGGTCGTAGGGGCTAGCCGTAGTGAATTCAGCAGAGACAAACTACTGATGAAACCGATTTGTTTTATGTTTGAATCATCCCACTTGAAGTGGTGGAAGAGCTGACTGTGTGGCTCTGTCTCGCTCCAGAACAACATAGCAGAGGTCGGGGAGCTGCATGAGGAGCTGATGGTTCAGGGCTTTCTGGATCACATCTGCTCCCTGCTCCACAGCCCTGAGGTGGAGGTGTCCTACTTCGCTGCTGGGATACTGGCCCACCTCACCTCCAGAGGAAAGGCTGCATGGACACTCAGTATCACACTGAGGTCTGACCTGCTAGAACAACTGGTACGTGGGGGAGGTCTGTGAGTTGCTATACCACCTGTGTGTGTGTAATAATTGTCTCGTGTTCTGTGTCTCTCCTCCAGCACTCTGCCATCCTGAAGTGGCAGACCCCAGAGTGTGAGATGGTGGCTTACAGGTAAGACCTCCATGCACACACACAAGGAGAGGAAGCCACTGTAAACTATTAAGATGCAGTCTGAGTATTAATGATTTCCCCCTCTGTAGGTCCTTTAACCCTTTCTTCCCCCTGTTGGAGTGTTTCCACACCCCAGGAGTCCAGCTGTGGGCAGCCTGGGCCATGCAGCATGTCTGCAGCAAGAACGGTGAAACACACACACTCCATATAGAGTTTAATAGTTTTCTACCTGTCCTACGTTTCAGTATATTCTGCTCTGTGCGTCATCAATGTGAGTGTACTCTCTCTGGACTCCTACAGCCCCTCGGTACTGCAGTATGCTGCTGGAGGAGGGAGGTCTGCAGCAGCTGGAAAAGGTCCAGACACACCCCGACACACACGCAGATGTCATGCGATTGACTGATGGCATCCTGGAGAGCCTGCAGCGCCACCAGGCTCGCACCGGCCAGACCACACAAACACCCCCACACACACACAAAGGTGAGACACACACACAATGATTTCTGGTGTGTGTGATTTCAAAACATGTTAAAAGTCAATAAAACTGCTCTATCTTTCTCCTCCAGAGAGTGATACACCCTGATCAGAACCCATTTCACCTGTAATGTCAAGACAAGAGTCCAGGAAGAGGTGTGTGTGTGTGTTCACACATGTTCATTAAGCCTGTCGCATGCTTCCCAGTCGAAACCGTTTGCGCCAAATTTTTACGTTTCTGATTATGTTGGAGTTCGCAGGGATTTTTTCCAGTTATTCGCGCACCAAATGTGTTCTTGAGGCAAGCCAAAGTCAACAGTACTACGGGATTCTTCATTGAAGTGTTTGTCATTCAGTGAACCTAGTTTTAATGCACATTTTTCACTTGAGAAATACTGCACCAAATTTATCAAAATGATTTACAGATTCCTTGATTCTTCGTAGATTAATTCTGACTATTGAGCAGATGGCTATGTTGCTACGGCGTTTCAAGAGGGAGAAACGGTAATATTGCATTTTCTTTTCTCATTTTTCAAGCAAAGGTCTTTTAAGGGAGTATGCGAGGCACAGACGTTTGCTTCGCCTAGCCGAGTTCTACTTGGTGTAAACCAAACCTAGTATGTGGGCGCCTTTAAACTGGGGTGAGGAAAGACTCTGTCACAAGGTGGTCCTGTAAAGTGAATGAGAGAACAGAAACAACGCATTTCTTTGCACACATACCTTGCTGTTATTTATTTTCTTGTTTGGTTCAAAAGCAACAGTATGACTAAGTGTACTACTGTTGGGATAAGGAAATGATGATTGATTTAACTAAAGAAAAATAAACCTTAAGACAAGCATGAGTTGTTGGTTAACAGCGTCCATAGCATGAATAGAAAACCAGTTGAACTATATGGTTTAACTGTTTCTTTCCTTCCTTAATCCTTATTTAAGAATCCTGCACGCATCTTGGAAGAGTCACACTAATCGACATCAATTAACACCATTGACATCGATTCATGGTTGGAGTTCTGCAGGCGCACCAAGTTTGGATTCGGCCCCTAAAGGGCACTACATACCCTACGCAAACAGCGATGGGGCGTCGTATACAGGCCATTCCCAAATTGGATCCGCACAAAAGTATGTAGAAGTACCTAGAAACCGACGCTGTTGCTGCGTTTGCGTAAAGTGTGTAAAAGCCTCAAAGCTCAGTTCTGGGGTTGAGAGTCCAGCCCCTCTGGCTGATTAGCTAATATATGCACATGACGGTGTGATTTCCCAGCATGCTCAAGTTTGTCTGAATGATCTTTTGATTCGCCCAGTTTGTAGCAGGACTATTCAAATCCAGACATGGAGGTCCACAATACAGTCCATAGTTATTTTCTCTGTGGTAGTTAATTGATAATTATAAATGTATGAATTAATTTATGGATACATTTTTGCCACAGTGTATACTCACCAGGGGTTGCAGGTCTGAATCAGTCCCTGATTAGAGGGTTAGGATGAAAACCAGCAGTATTGTGGACCTCCAGGACAAGATTTGAGTTCTCCTGGTTTATGAAAATGATGTTAATAGTAATGTTTCCCTTGTGGACAAAAATGGCAATAAATATACTGGTCAACATTAATACAGAATACATATACGACTTTGCACAGTAGGAAGAAAGAACTCAAGAAAATAAGTTGTGCTTCCATGGTTGCTCGTCTGTGTTGCATGCTTGCGTATTTGTATCCATGTATAGGTGAGTGTGTGTTTGATGCTAGGGGGGAGTGTTTGTATTGACATGGCCCACATGACTCACAGCGCAGGGAGAGCTGTGACTTCCCTGGTCTGGAAAGGAGGCCGTTCGTTAATGCAATATTCACTCAGAAATTGTGTGATGGGTTTTATGGTTTCTCAATGTTTTTGTTTTTTTCCCCTCTGGGTTTGAGACCTCGTTTGGATTTGAAAATCCAACTGTTGTAGTTGAAGGGGGTGACGCTCGGGGGCTGTGTATCTGGGTGTTTGAGTGAGAAAGAGGAGAACCAACCAGTAAAATCACAGCTCCCTTCAATATCGACACATTGTGTCGTCAACCTCAAAGAGCCATTCCAGACTCTGAAGTCAGGAGGACTTAGAGTTAAGTGCTAGCCACTATAGCCAGACAAGTGTTTGTAGTTTCTCATCTCCCATACTCAAGTACAGTCTTTAACGGTTTAAAGTGTTGGAAACAATATAATATGTTTTGTTGTTTATTTCAAAAGGAGGTACTTAAGAAAACGTAGGAGGCAAAACTGAGTTGAATTCTGCGATTATGGGGAGAGGCAGCGAGAGTAGCGCAATCCCAAAAAGACGCCTATCCCAGGGGTGTTGAACTCATTTTGCCCCAGGGGCAGCATTCGCTTTTTGAGGGCCGCACTAAAAATGTTATTTACTTGCTGTCAAAATGACAAAATTGTCTTATCTGCAACGGTCTGTACATTGCACCCTCCTGAGAATGAGCCTGGTTGTGACTAATAATGATATATGCTACTGATCTCGTCTTCATTCTCTATGCAATGGCGGCTGAAACTACATTTCATGCCTGCTGGCAAATCTCCACATGCTTGATTTCAAATCAGCCTACACATTGTATGTGCATGCTACCACTGCATGGGTCAAAGTATCTCTTCTCTATGGCATCAAGAGAAATGCACAGAACAAACTGAACTGTAAACTAAAGTCAGTATTTTCTACATTTATACTGACAGAATATTACATTTGAGTTGTCTTCTCACTATGATTGAAGCTGTGGGAAAGTTTAGTCTTGTCTGTGCATTCCCCTAATGTGACAGTTTCCTCTTTCTGTAAGGGTATTTCATGAAACTGGGAGTGGGGTGTCTCTAAAGGGAAGGCCATTTGCTAAGATGTCATTTTGCTGCTGAGGGTCATTTTTTCATGTTTCTGAAATAAAGAATGTACACCCCCATCGGCTGTAAACTGGCAGTCTGTTTTACTTTCTCAAAAGCCATCCTTGATCCATATGCTAAAATATATTACAACTGCAGTTTAAAAAACAAACACACAACCCTCCATGTGTGTTACTCTCCATTGTAGAGTGGGGGTCTCTTCTCTATAAAGGCAGCCATGCCCTCGTGTCAGGATCAGCTGGAGAAAGAGACATGATATAACACTACAGTTTGACCACGGACAATGCACATGGGCATTTTACCAGTTGATCTCTTACCCTGGCTTAGCACATCCTCTCTGGCCATCCCTGATGTGACGTCCACCTGAGAGATACAGATCCACACAGACAGGTTACAGACATACCTGCCACTAGCACTAATGATCAGGGTGTGAGAGCTGGGATGTGTGTGACTGATGATTAATTGATCGATCAATCATTAGACCATTTAGAACACAAGGTTGTGTTGAGAAGCTGATGCACCTCCATGCCTCTGATCAGAGCTTCCTTGGCCATCCTCACAGCGATGGGGGCCTGGAGACCACACTGGGGGTGAGACCGAAGGACCACAGAAATGCTTGTGTGATGATGCGTAACCAATTGTGAGAAATAGTTCTAAGAGGGTTCGCTGGCTGTCCCTGAGGGAGAACCCTTTTTCTGAGTCTACAGTGCCTTCAGAAAGTATTCACACCGCTTATTCCAAAAATGTTTGCGTTACAACCTGAATTCAAAATGGATGAAAGATGTTTTTTCTCACTCATCTAAACATAATACCCCGTATTGACAAAGTGAAAACATATTTAGAAATTGTAGCAAATGTATTAAAAGAAATACAGATATCTCATTTACATAAGTATTCACACCCGAGGCAATACTTTGGTGGTCATTATAGCTTTGAGTCATCTTGGGTATGTCTGTATCAGCTTGGGACATCTGGATTTAGGGATTTTCTCCCATTCTTCTCTTAAATTAAATGGGGAGCAGCAGTGAATAGCAATCTTCAAGTCTTTCCACGGATTTTCAAATGGAATTCAAGTCTGGGCTTTAGCTGGGCCACTCAATGACTTTCACATTCTTGTTCTGAAGCCATTCCAGCATTGGTTTGGCTGTATACTTGGAGTCATTGTCCTGTTGGAAAGTATATCTATGCCTCCAGTCTAAGGTCTTTTGCACTCTGAAGCAGGTTCTCATCAAGGAGTTGCCTGTATTTGGCTCCATTCATTGTTCCCTCTATCCTTACCAGTCTCCCAGTCCCTGCCGATGAAAAGCATCCCCATAGCATGATGCTGCCACCACCATGCTTCACGGTATGGATGGTGTTAGATGGGTGATGAGTTGTGCCTGGTTTTCTCCAGACATAGCGCTTTGCATTCAGGCCAAAGAGTAGTTCTGTCAGAGTAGACATTGGGTTCTTGGTCACCTACCTGACCAAGGTCCTTCTTGCCCGGTTTCTCAGTTTGGCAGAGTCTGGGTAATTCGATATTTTTTCCCAATGATGGAGACAACTGTGCTCTTGGAAACTTTCAACACTCTAGAAATGGTTTTATACTCTTCCCTACATATATACCTCATCACAATTCTATCTCTGAGATTTATGGACAGTTCCTTGGCATAGTTTCTGCTCTGACATTCACAGGTGTGTTTCTTTCTAAAACATGTCCAAACAATTGAATTGGCCACATGACTCCAAGTTGTAGTGATATCTCAAGGATGATCAAAGGAAAATGGATGCACCAGAGCTAAATTAGGAGTGTCGTAGCAAAGGGGTGTGAATACATATGTAAATTAGATATGTATTTAAATTTTACAAAAATGTGCAAACATTTCTTAAAACATGTTTTCACTTTGTCATTATTGGGTATTGTGTGTAGATTGGTGAAATAAAATATATTGAATCCATTTTGAATTCAGGCTGTAACAACAAAATGTGGAATAAGTCAAGGGGTAGGAATACTTTCTGAAGGCATACAAACGGCAAGACTTTAGCTAGCAGGTTACCCCGGTTCAAACCTGGGGGTATTTCTGTTAGTAATAAATTATTTGTGTGGGTTAAAACTCATTCTGTTTGGCTGGGCCAAGCTCCCCAGTGGGTGGGCCTATGCCCTCCCAGGCCCCACCCATGGCTGCACCCCTGCCTCATGGGTCATGTGAAATCCATATATTAGGGCCAAATGTATTTATTTCAGTTGACTGATTTCCTTATATGAACTGTAACTCAGTAAAATCTTTGAAATTGCGGCATGTTGCGTTTATATTTTTTCTCAGTATAGCCTTCAATCACTCATCACTGTGGAATGGAGAAAATAATCAGTATGGTTTTTCGTCCTAAAACATTCTCAGATACATAAATATGTCCTCCAAGCCGTGCGACTGCAAATAACTAGTTTGTGTGTGTGTGCATATGTTATTTGTGGACTGTTTCTCCACTTGACTGCCGAGGTGCCCCTGTCAACTGCTGGCATCTGAGATTGAGTGAGAGAAATTTGAACTGACAGATGCCTGGAGAGGAGGAGAAGGGCACTGGCGTATCACACACCCCTGAAATTTTGCCTTAGCAGGAAATTAAGTCTAAAACATCTATATTTTCTCTCAGCCGCTTGGCAAAATGTGTCAAAAAGCATGAGATTAGCTATAGAAGGGTTGTTTCTTTGCCATATTAGCATGGATATTAAATCAGTCAAAACACATCAAAACAAGACATGGTATCAAGAACAAGATACAACTAGCTGGAACCAGCCGAATATGTTTCCCCTCATGGCAGCTTCTTGTCCTTGTTGCTAGCCAACTGACTATCCAGTCATTATTATGAGCCATTCTCCTCTCAGCTGCCTCCACTGCATCTCCCGTGTATTAGTGTGTATGCGTGCGTCTAACCTGTGGTAGTATCAATAGGCAGCGTCTCCATCTGGGTTCTACTCTGTAGCTCTGTTGACCAGTCCGATGTCCACAGCCCTCTGTCCATCCACTCTCCTACCAGTGAAGATCAGCTCTTTAGCCAGGGCAAAGCCCACCGCTCTGGGGAGTCACTGACTGCCCCCTACAGGAGAGGAGGTAGGGAGAGAGAGAATGAGGCTGAACTCATGCAAAAAAACACGATTTCATGATGGTAAATTATGGGTGTGGATCAGTAGAGGCTGCTGAGGGGAGGACAGCTCATAATAATGGCTGGAACGGTGTAAATGGAATGGCATCAAGCACATGGAAGCTATGTGTTTAATGTATTTGATACCGTTCCACTCATTCCGCTCCAGCCATTACCACGAGCTCGTCCTCCCGACCTCCTGTGGTGTGGATGTGATGGGAGTGTGTGTGTGTGTGTGTGTGTGTGTGTGTGTGTGTGTGTGTGTGTGTGTGTGTGTGTGTGTGTGTGTGTGTGTGTGTGTGTGTGTGTGTGTGTGTGTGTGAGAAAGAGACAGTGATGGGTGTGTGGGGATGTGATGGGAGAGTGTGTGGGGATGTGATGGGAGAATGTGTGTGTGGGGGGGGGGTCCGCTTGGCTTTGTCATTAAGCAACGGTGGGAGTATAGACTAACTGATGTGTCGGTCAGAGCGAAAAACACAAAATGAGAGTGAAATCATGTTAAATGTTTAAATACATTTAGCATTCAAACATTAAACATTATTTCCAATTAAATACGTTGGTATACAAAATGTTAAAGAAATGGCAACTAAATAAGCTTGTTTTACAAATTATATAAAATAATAGACTCAGAGTTATCAAAAACGCAAATTTCTCTCAACATATAGTTTGCACATTGCTGGTAACTAAATTAATTGATGTACAAATAAATCAAGATTGTTTGTGCTTATCATTAGCATGTACAGCTGCACTCCATATGATAGAATCATGTAAAAGTGCTTTAAAATAAGTAAGAAAAAAACTCAATTAAGATAAAAAATTGGACTGTAAAAAAAATGCCTAAAATATGCCAAATCATAAACGAGCATTTCACCTAAATAACAAACCAAATGGGGTCAAAATAAAAAAGCTTCAACATTTCAGATAAGTGGACTTATACAGTACCAGTCAAAAGTTCTTATTCAAGGGTTTTCTTTATTTTTACTATTTTCTACATTGTAGAATAATAGTGAAGACATCAAAACTATGAAATAACACAAATGGAATCATGTAGCAACCAAAAAAGTGTTAAACAAATCTAAATATATTTTAGATTCTTCAAAGTAGCCACCCTTGATGACAGCTTTGCACACTCTTGCCATTCTCTCAACTAGCTTCAACTGGGCTGCTTTTCCAACAGTCTTGAAGGAGTTCCCACATATGCTGAGCACTTGTTGGATGCTTTTCTTTCACTCTGTGGTTCAACTCATCTCAAACCATCTCAATTGGGTTGAAGTTGAGTGATTGTGGAGGCCAGGTATGCAGCACTCCACCACTCTCCTTCTTGGTCAAATAGCCCTTACACAGCCTGGAGGTGTGGTGGGTCATTGTCCTGTTGAAAAACAAATTATAGTCCCACTAAGCGCAAACCACATGGGATGGCGTATCGCTGCAGAATGCTGTGGCCATGCTGGTTTAGTGTGCCTTGAATTCTAAATACATCACTGACAGTGTTACCAGCAAAGCACCCACACACCATCACACCTCCTCCATGCTTCACGGTGGGAACTACACATGTGGAGATCACCCGTTCACCTACTCTGCGTCTCACAAAGACACGGCAGTTGAAACCAAAAATCTCAAATTTGTACTCATCAGACCAAAGGACAGATTTCCCCTCGTCTAATGTCCATTGCTCGTGTTTCTTGGCCCATGCAAGTCTCTTCTTCTTATTTGTGACCTCTAGTAGTGGATTCTTTGCAGCAATTCGACCATGAAGGCCTGATTCATGCAATATACCTCTGAACAATTGATATTGAGATGTGTCGGTTACTTGAACTGTGTGAAGCGTTTATTTGGGCTGCAATTTCAGAGGCTGGTAACTCTAATGAACGTATCCTCTGCAACAGAGGTAACTCTGGGTCTTCCTTTCCTGTGGCGGTCCTCATGGAGGCCAGTTACATCATAGCGCTTGATGGTTTTGCGACTGTACTTTAAGAAACTTTAAAAGTTCTTGACATTTTCCGCATTGACTGACGTTCATGTCTTAAAGGAATGGTGGACTGTCGATTCCTTTTGCTTATTTGAGCTGTTTTTGCTATAATATGGACTTGGTCTTTACCAAATAGTGCTATCTTCTGTATACCACCCCAACCTTGTCACAACACAACTGATTGGCTGTAAGGAAAAACATTCCACAAATTAACTTTTAACAAGGCACACCTGTTAATCAAAATGCATTCCAGATGACTACCTCATGAAGCTGGTTGAGAGAATGCCAAGAGTGTGCTAAGCTGTCATCAAGGCAAAGGGTGGCTACTTTGAAGAATATAAAATATAAAATATAATTTCCTGCAATTCTACACATTTTGCAATGGGGCGTAGAGAAAATGTTGCAGTTTTAAAGCAAGTCTGATGCAATTATACACATTTAGCCATAGGGTGGATTATTATTTTTTGCCGTTTTGAAGCCAATTTCCTGCAATTCTACACATTTTGCCATGACTTACGCCATGTTAATATATCGGAGTGAGAGTGACTAATAAAATCAGGTGCCGCTCTAGAATCTCCAATAAGTGCGCAATTGGTTTGAGATCTGGTGACAGACCCCCATGGCTTATATTGTTTTCATGCTCATCAAACCATTCAGTGACCACTCATGCCCTGTGGATTGGGGCATTGTCATCCTCTGCCATGACAGGATTTTAAACATAACCTTCAGCATGACAGGATGACAATTGCTAAATTAACTCAGGAGCCACACCTGTGTGGAAGCACCTACTTTCAATATAATTTGTTTCACTCATTTACTCAAGCTTTCCCATTATTTTGGCAGTTACCTGTATTTAGACTGATATGTATGTATGCGTGTAACTCAGATGCTGCAGAATATAAATGTAATATACTGTACATTAGAATTGTGGAGGCTGCTGAGGGGAGGACAGCTCATAATAATGGCTGAAATGGAGTCATTGGAGTGGTATCAACCACATGGAAACCACACCTTTGATGTGTTTGATACCATTCTTTGACTCCATTGCAGCCATTATGATCCGTCCTCCCCTAAGCAGCCTCCACTAATAAAAATAATATCCATGAAGTTGTTTCTCACAGATCTTGTGTAGTTACCACAACCACTCATTACCCTGCATGGCTAGCCCCTCTCAGCTTGACTTGCTTGTTATGGGGTAAATTATGTACATGAATAGCCTCTTTTTAAGTCAGTGACAATACAGGGAGACAGTATAGGCCTATTACTTTTTAATACAGTGCACTGGGTGTATGTGGACAGAGACTCATTATTCTCCTCTTGACACATCTTGTTGTGGCTCCCTAGGAACCTACCTTGTTCTACGGAAGAAGGCTGATAAGGAGGGTAACTATGTCCCTGAGACCAGCAACCATATCATCACAAGCGTCGATCAAGATAAGCAATAGTCGTGAAAGTTATTTTTTAAATTTAAGAAACTGACCACCACTGCTCTGGAGGATCCTACTTATAAGCAGGGTTTTGCTAGTGTCCTACTTGGCACATCCTTTAAATTTGGTTTACTCAACACATCATGAGGGGATATTTCCCTGCCTTAAGTGTCTGGCTCTGTCAATTCCTGCTACCACCTTTGTGTATTTGTAAGAGATTTACATTTACTTGAATCCTAATCTTATATAATCTTGCACTACTCCACAGTCCACAGTAGCCTAGAGCAGTGTGGATTGATTCTACCCAAAATTCACTTGACACTGAAACCTTTAATATTTCATTACGATCACCATTAGCCGTCATCATTGCTTTGCACAATAGGGGGATACCTCATTAGCCGTTGCTTTGATGTTTTTCCTGGAGAGAAGTGGCTTCTTTGCTGCCCTTCTTGACACCAGGCCATCCTCCAAAAGTCTTCGCCTTCACTGTGCGTGCAGATGCACTCACACTTGCCTGCTGCCATTCCTGAGCAAGCTCTGTACTGGTGGTGCCCCGATCCCGCAGCTGATTCAACTAGGAGACGGTCCTGGCGCTTGCTGGACTTTCTTGGGCGCCCTGAAGCCTTCTTCACAATTGAACCACTCTCCTCTCTTGATGATCCGATAAATGGTTCATTTAGGTGCAATCTTACTGGCAGCAATATCCTTGCCTGTGAAGCCCTTTTTGTGCAAAGCAATGATGACGGCACGTGGGCCTCCCGGGTGGCACAGTGGTTAAGGGCGCTGTACTGCAGCGCCAGCAGTGCCACCAGAGACTCTGGGTTCGCGCCCAGGCTCTGTCGTAACCGGCCGCGACCGGGAGGTCCGTGGGGTGACGCACCATTGGCCTAGCGTTGTCCGGGTTAGGGAGGGCTTGGCCGGTAGGGATATCCTTGTCTCATTGCGCACCAGCGACTCCTGTGGTGGGCCGGGCGCAGTGCACACCAACCAAGGTTGCCAGGTGCACAGTGTTTCCTCCGACACATTGGTGCAGCTGGCTTCCGGGTTGGATGCGCGCTGTGTTAAGAAGCAGTGCGGCTTGGTTGGGTTGTGTATCAGAGGACGTATGAATTTCAACATTCGTTTCTCCCGAGCCCATATGGGAGTTGTAGGGATGAGACAAGATAGTAGCTACTAACAATTGGATACCACGACATTGGGGAGAAAAAGGGATTAAAAAAAGGGGTAAAAATTCAAAAAAACAAAACAAAAATAAAAGATGTGTTCCATGGTTGACAGAGGAAGAACAATGATCCCAAGCACCACCCTCCTTTTGAAGCTTCCAGTCTGTTATTTGAACTCAATCAGCATGACAGAGTGATCTCCAGCCTTGTCCTCGTCAACACTCACAGAGAATCACTGACATGTCACTGACAGCTGGTCCTTTTGTGGCAGGGCTGAAATGCAGTGGAATTTTTTTGGGGGGATTCAGTTCATTTGTATGGCAAAGAGGGACTTTGCAATTAATTGCAATTCATCTGATCACGCTTCATAACATTCTGGGGTATATGCAAATTGCCTTGAGCGAAACAGACACATACTCCAAGCCTACATTCATATACAGAACAAAAATATAAAACACAACAATTTAAGAATTTACTAAGTTACAGTTCATGCAACGAAGTCATAAGGCCCTAATCTATGGTTTTCACATGACTGGGAATACAGATATGGATCGGTTGGTTACAGACACCTTAAAAAAGATAATAATAATAAAACGTTTGGGGCGTGGATCTGAAGGTGGTTGGTCTCAGACGATCCAGCAGGTGAAGAAGTCGGATGTGGAGGTCCTGGGCTGGCATGGTTGCACGTGGTCTGCATTTGTGAGGCCGGTTGGACGTAATTCCCAAATTCCAAATTCCCTAAAACAATAGTGGTTGAGAAATTAACATTCAATTCTCTGTCAACAGCTCTGGTGGACATTCCTGCAGTCTGCATGCACACTCCCTGGAAACGAGACATCGGCGGCATTGTGTTGTGACAGAACTGCCCATTTTAAAGTGGCCTTTGTAATAATCATGCTGTTTAATCAGCTTCTTGATATGCCACACCTGTCAGTTGGATGATTTATCTTGGCAAAGCTTTAATACATTTTTCCATACGCACAAAAAGCTTATTTCAATAAAACCTTGTGCACACATTTGTTTACATCCCTGTTAGTGAACATTTCTCACTCACTAACGGGGATGTAAACAAAAGGTATGCACAAAGTTATCAAAATAAGCTTTGTGTGGGTATGGAACATTTTTATTTCAGCTCATGAAACATGGGACCAACACTTTACATGTATGTTTTATATTCTATGAACGCAACGTGACAGTACAAAACCACAATTACATAAAACTCAATCTATATGGTCTGAACTAGTGCAAGCTTGTCAACAAATAAAATAAAACCAAACTTAAATATGGTGTTCATTCATTAATACTAGAGGGTTAAGTTTACATTTGAGACCTGATGTTTTAGAAGTTAGAAAATGGTGTACCACACGGTATGTAGGACATGATGCCGTTCTGGATTTAGAATAGGGAAAGGCAGATTGAAATTGTACTCAGTGATATGATGTCTAACTGATGTGACATGTTTCACATCCCTCAAAAGATCAGCGATGAATTTCTCACTGGAGTGATAGAAGAAAAAAAAACAGATCAATAGCCAACACATCAATAAAACAGAGTTAACACCTATCGATTGAAATGCACCAAGAGACACTTATCAATGTATAACTTGACTATCAAATATCCTAAAGATGCCAATGAGTGTGACATCTGCTGGTCTATAAGATTAATAACAAAGTACAAATGTACAAAGAACAGCATTTTCAGTCTTCTAGATCTTTTCCTCAAATCCGTTCTGCAAATTGAAAGAAATGTTGGTTTTGTTTAAAACACTTCACATTTAAGATCGAAGGAAGTTTTGGTTAAAAACAAGACCATTGAAATGGGATTAAAATCGCCTCGGGCATTTTACGCTGAACATCATGCATAGATAGAGGTGTAGTAGAACCTCTCACCTTTGCGTCCTTAGGGAGATCATATTGTGGGCTAATAATGTGTACCAGACAGGCTAAGGCCAGGAACACATTTCAGTCTTGTGTTAAATGGGCTGCTCCAGATCAGAGTCCAAAAGGTACAGAACAACAGGCAGTCTCAGGGTCAGGGCAGGCTGTCACGAATCCTGCCGAAGATGGTGCCTCTTCCTGTTCAGGCGGCGCTCGGCGGTCGTCGTCGCCGGCCCATTAGCTGCCATCGATTCCCTTTCCTTTTGTTTCTGTTAATTGGGTCTATTGGTTACACCTGTTTTGAGTTAGTTTTGTTTGTAGGCTATTTAAGGGCACTAGGCCCGCTGGGTATTGTGTGGGTTTGTTCTCTGTTTATTGGTGTTGGTGTATTAGTGTGATCTATATTTTTCCGGACAGTTTTAGTCCTGTGTATTTTGGACGGGTTGTTTCATGCACCCTTGTGTTTTGCATGTCCGTGTCTCTGCTGTCTTTGGAATAAAAGATCCACGTATGGAATTACCTGCTCTCTGCGCTTGACTCCTCCACTCACCATTCATAGAAGTCATAACACAGGCAGAATGTCAAAACTAGAAAACAGGAACTAGAAACAGACTGGAGCAAGGGGGGGATGCTGGTTGGTTTGACGAACAGAACAAACTAGCAACTGACAACACAGGTATAAATACATAGGGGATAATGAGGGGAGATGGGAGACAACTGGTGAGGGGTGGAGACAAGCACAAAGACAGGTGAAAGATCAGGGTGTGACACTGATAAGGACCTCATACTTTACTCTGAGCACATACAGTACTCCGTCATTCATAGTTGAACATTGAGCTTGGTGAATAGAATTTGACCAATTCAATCACGAATGATTGTACTAGAATACATTAGATAAGTGTAACTAAACTCAACAAAAAAAGAAATGTCCTCTCACTGTCAACTGCGTTTATTTTCAGCAAACTTAACATATGTTCATACAAATATTTACACAAGATTCAACAGACAAACTGAACAAGTTCCACAGACATTTGACTAACAGAATTGTGTCCCTGAACAAAGGGGGGGTCAAAATCAAAAGTAACAGTCAGTATCTGGTGTGGCCACCAGCTGCATTAAGTACTGCAGTGCATCTCCTCCTCATGGACTGCACCAGATTTGCCAGTTCTTGCTGTGAGATGTTACCCCACTCTTCCACCAAGGCACCTGCAAGTTCCCGGACATTTCTGGGGGGAATGGCCCTAGCCCTCAGATCCAACAGGTTCCAGACATGCTCAATGGGATTGAGATCCGGGCTCTTCGCTGGCCATGGCAGAACACTGACATTCCGGTGTTGCAGGAAATCACGCACAGAACGAGCAGTATGGCTGGTGGCATTGTCATGCTGGAGGGTCGTGTCAGGATGAGCCTGCGGGAAGGGAACCACGCGAGGGAGGAGGACGTCTTCCATGTAACGCACAGCGTTGAGATTGCCTGGAATGACAACAAGCTCAGTCCGAAGATGCTGTGACACAGCGCCCCAGACCATGACGGACCCTCCACCTCCAAATCGATCCTGCTTCAGAGTACAGACCTCGGTGTAACGCTCATTCCTTAGACGATAAACACGAATCCAACCATCACCCCTGGTGAGACAAAACCGCAACTCGTCAGTGAAGATGGGTTTGTGCCTATAGGTGACGTTGTTGCCGGTGATGTCTGGTGAGGACCTGCCTTACAACAGGCCTACAAGCCCTCAGTCCAGCCTCTCTCAGCCTACTGCAGACAGTCTGAGCACTGATGGAGGGATTGTGCGTTCCTGGTGTAACTTGGGCAGTTGTTGTTGCCATCCTGTACCTGTCCCGCAGGTGTCATGTTCGGATGTACCGATCCTGTGCAGGTGTTGTTACACGTGGTCTGCCACTGTGAGGACGATCAGCTGTCCATTCTGTCTCCCTGTAGCGCTGTCTTTAGTGTCTCACAGTACAGACATGGTAATAAATTGCCCGCGCCACATCTGCAGTCCTCATGCCTCCTTGCAGCATGCCTAAGGCACATTCACGCAGATGAGCAGGGACCCTGGGCATCTTTCTTTTGGTATTTTTCAGAGTCAGGAGAAAAGCCTCTTTAGTGTTTTAAGTTTTCATAACTGTGACCTTAATTGCCTACCGTCTGTGAGCTGTTAGTGTCTTAATGACCGTTCCACAGGTGCATGTTCATTCATTGTTTATGGTTCATTGAACAAGCATGGGAAACAGTGTTTAAACCCTTTACGATGAAGAGCTGTGAAGTTATTTGGATTTTGATGAATTATCTTTGAAAGACAGGGTCCTGAAAAAGGGAGATTAGCTGGGTGGAACACTGGTCAATAAAGACACTTATCAATGAAAGAATTGACTATCAAATATACAATAAATGTTATACCTAATGTCTATGAAAGGAATATTATTGCGTTGTAATTTTACATTCACTCCGCTATTAGACAATTTCCTTGAATACTTACAACCGTAAAATAGAGATGGGGAGTTACCTAATTGTCTGAGGGGCACTCCTACGCTTTACATATATGTGCCCTGGTACTTTACTGTCAACATATAATATGTCATGCATTGTGATACAGTTGTAGTAGAGTCTCACAATTCACTGGGGTTCTCAGCCGATTCCATAATGAAAATTGGTGTGGACACTTCACTCGTCAGCTCAGCCCTACTGGGGACACATGGATACAAGTTCAGAGTCACAGTTCAGTCTGACATTAAGTGAGCTGCTTGATACAGACAAGAAAATAATAATAATTATTGGTTGGCTCTCCGCTGTGTCTTTCTCATTCAAACACCCACATGCACAGCCCCAGAGTAACACCCCCCCTCACTTCCATTTCAACGGTTGGATTTTCAAATCCTTTCAAATTCTCAACCTCAGAAAATAAACATTTGCAAGAACCAATCAAACCCGTTGCACAATTTCTGAGCGAATATTGCATGAACGGCCTAATTTCCAGCCTAGTGTGATTAAAGCTCTCCCTGCGCTGTGAGTCATGTGGGTCGCGTCAGCCAGGCTAGTTCAGAGATGGGGGGGGGTGTTCTGAATGTCAAACACAAGACAATTAAAATGACATTTGAAATGGGACAAATGCATAGTGATACAGGTGTAATGGTGTCCCTCACCTTTGACTAGTGTCCCCCATTGCCATATAATTTAAAGAGTTTCTAGTCAGAATCGGACATTCGATTGTGCACTTTGTTCTGACACGTCACTGAACTCTGGTTCACTGCGCTGCGCAAGGCATTCTAGGGAAACTACTGGGTTCAGGGTCAGGGTCAGTTCAGTCTGTTGTTTAGTGGGCTGCTTCACCAACACACAATTAATGCTTAAATGTTTCATTTAATTGATTTGAATTTGTGATTAATTTGATTATCTCTGTGATTGTACTAGACAGATCACCACAAAGATAAACCTAAAAGACCTGAACTTGAAACATAAACAATCCGTGATTTGACATAGACCAGCATACTTAATAACCACATAAATGTACAAATGTGTAAATAAAGAAAAAAGTTGCTTCCCAAGCTGAAGTTTATTTTTTTGCATCTTTTACTTGTTTACAACAGCTTTAAAACAACTACATATACAATCTTTTTGGGTATGGAAAATGTATCTCACAGTGGTTTAGATGGTACAACGATTCTCTACACTTGCTTGTTTTGTCACAAACTGAAATTAGGTGAACTATTAGAATTTTAGCAACCCGGAATTGGCAGAGAGATTGACAAAGTGCATCATTAATTCACAAGATCAAGACTATGATTTACAGTAGCCTACAAATACTTGTATGCCAACTACGTATCATCAACTAATTTCTTCCTATAGATTAATCAAGATCAGTGGTCAATACTAAATTTAAAAAATATCAAAATAACCATTTTATTTATCGCTAGCCGAGTCAGATAAAAAAAATATATTAAAAAAACTTGTCGATACGGTACCTCAATTATTTGGTTTAAGGATAGTCTGTCGCAGAAGCAGCAGATGTAAGTAGACTGGAGACTTCGATTTATACCCCTCTAATGGTTGTTTTTTTCTATTTTCAGTTTTGTTTGTGTACTTTGTTTTTCAGGTTATCATGTTTATTATCGGGCTATTAATTTCCCCTAATCTAAATAACATGCATCCCTTCTCCCCATAATATCAAATGATTGTTGTAAATCACGTAACACCATGTTCTTCTAATAAATCACATGGCCAGAAGTGAGCAAAGTATCTCGGTATATAGGGGTGAAGGTAGATAAAATGTCTTATTGGTATGGGCCTCTCCCTATAAACATTTTGTTCATAGCCTAGGTGTAGTCAGAGAATTACATATATAATTAATTTCATATAATCTCTGTGGGACGAGTAAAGATGAACAAACAACCATTAATGATGTTCTCATCTGATTGTCAATCACTTTTTAAAAAGTGCTCTCTAGGCTACCTGTGAATCTTCGTTCACTCACAAAATAATTCAAGCATCCAAATAGTGCACTGTGCACCCACAATTTGATGACGGGAAAGAAGCATTTTACAAAACACCTAAACGTGTATTGTAATAGCATTCTGCGATTGTCATTAGGCGTACACTTGTAGTCTAAATTGATGCGTCCACTGCTGTCCGTGCGCGTCTCGGGATGGGCCACTCATCTCCGCCTTGGCAAAGTGTTCTTGTCGAACCACAACATAATTTGAAGCGTAGACCACTCGGTTTCAAGTCAATTCGTACATTTTCATGCCTTTGACATGAAGTAATGTTTAACTGTGTTAAAGTCTATAGTTCTTGGCATTTTGTGTAATTATTGTGATAGGCTCATGTTTTACCGTTAAGTTGCCGGGACACTGTACCGGACCAGCTTACTATCACCCCTGTCGGTATGGAACTGTGTTTCAGCCTGGCTTATGGTGATAGGTTAGAGGTCACTGCCTGGCAGTGCGAAGGTCACAGGCAAGCGCCAGCTCCAGACCCCCTCCTAAGGCGAAGCCATCCACCATGACAACCGTTGGCATGGGCAAAGTGGCTGTCATAGCAATGCAATGTCCATAGCAACGCAACACCCAGAGAGTAGAACACCATGTGGAGAGATCAGACAGATCTAGTTATTGTTATGAAACCAATAAATAGCCTGCTAATTTATTTGATGTGCAGGCAATCTCAACAATGTGCATTACAGGGAAGCCATCCTCCAACCTCAGGTGGTACCCTTCCTGCAGGCTCATCCTGTGCATAAATATAATATATTTGATGTGCATAAATGTGAGTAATAAGCGTAAGCGACTGCCACCTTACCTTAGGTCCAGGACCAGCTCCTTTTTGACCTCTTAATCGGCCAGTCCAAGCAGATTATTATTTGTTCAGATGGTGACGAAACTTAAATATGCTCAAAAAAGGAAAAATACCAAAGACATGCCCAAACACAAAACAAACAAAAGGCCTCATGGCCACCAAAGAAAAACCTGCAGCCTGCAGTGTGGAAGTGTATCCTGGCAGTGTGTTGCCTAACTGTGTGCTAACACTAAACTACCCCCATATCATAACATTACATATTATGAGGATGGGGGTGAGCTGTACTAGCATGAGAACAGGCTGAAGGCTGAACTAGTCTGGGGGAAGCCCCTGGCCCACACACACACCACCCACCGAGCAGTCCGTGAACAAATAGATCGGAGTCCGAGTGGTTCATCTCAGCTCTCTCCTTCAGATCAGCTCCTATGGGAGACACACAGAAACAGAAGACATCACACACACGGGTGCACACACACACACACGCATATGCATTTGCATTCATGTTACACCCACCATGTTCTGCTGCTACCAGCCTTATTATTATTGGTAAATAATGCACCATTTAAACACTTGTCCCCTAATACCCCCTTGCCCAAAACACATGGAAATATTGGACTATAAATTTATGCTAAAATGTTTATTCTAGTCTATTGAGCTGTTTGTATTTTTAGGTTTTAGTATTTCTTATTGTTGTTGCATTATCAAGACGAAATCTGCAAGTAAGCATCTTGTTAGACTATGTATACCATGTGTACCCTGTACATACGACTAATTCAAAGTTCAAAGTTGAGCCTCCTAAATAGTACTCCAACCTGTTTGGTCACCCTCCTCTTCTTTTTCTCTCTTTTCATTGTTGGACGCACTCGTCGCCTTGGTTACTGACACACAACACTGACTAAGCATAAAGCCTGAGTTGTCCATGGCTTAAAACAATAGATTTCATACAAGATTAATAATACCACAGAACATACCTTTATATATATATATATATATATATATATATATAGGTTTATCATAGCATTGTGATACAAAATAAATAAGTATTTATGGTCATTGAATGGCAATATATGTAAACCAATATCTATAGCTGTCGCCAGGGGGCATTCTCCTCACACACACACACTACAGAGGCACTGATGCAACCACCTCATGGCCTCTATTTTATTGCGATAAATCATGATTCATGAGCCAACAGTTTTAAACATTATACTTTACATACATTGAGAATTTCAATCAGGTACATGATTTAACACAATAGATATTATGGACTTTCACATTGAGCAAATCTCAAATGCTACATTCACAGATATACATTCACAGGGTGGCAGGTAGCCTCATGGTTAGAGCGTTGGGCCAGTAACTGAAAGGTTGCTGGATTGAATCCCCAATGTAAAAATCAGTTGTTCTGCCCCTGAACAAGGCAGTTAACCCACTATTCCCTGGTAGGCTGTCATTGTAAATAATAATTTGTTCTTAACTAACTTGCCTAATACAATAGAAACACTGAATAAGATGCATTGTCAGTTTGGCACAGAACAGGTGTATCAGCGACCAAAGCCCTGTTCAGTATGACACAATGTAGTCCAAACATAGTAGGTTGGAATGGATCTAATGTTTATGGAGGTGTCCATGATATAACGGAAGTGGTTTGCTGAACCACGCTCGCATGATGAGTAACCTTACCTGAGACCTGAAGACTTGCTATAGCTCCCCGAGCAAGTACTAAGGCTTTTGCTTAATGGACTAACACATGCGCGGAGGTCCCAGGTTAAAAGAAAAGTCACACACTACTAGCCACACTCACAGGATTTGTTCTGTCTTACAGGGTTATTCTCTTTTCAGAATCTGTGGATGGAACCTGTGTTGCCCCTGGCGAATATCTCAGTGATTGACAGCTCCCTCTCGCAGGGGGGTCGACCTCGGTAACGGATGTAGCGAGCTTTACGAGCCTCGGCCAGTGATTGGTTGAAATCAGGCAGGAGGTGAAGCGTTCTGGGCCGACCATCAGCAGCGAGGATGTCGGAGGGGGGAGGAGGGAGAGGATAATACTCCTCTTTCTCTCTGTCTCTGTCTGTCCTCCCGTTCTCTTCCTCCTTCTTTCTCGTTGCCCTCCCCTCTCTCCCCCTCACATATTCTCTCTCTCTCTCAGCTCTCCCCTCCCTACCTTCCACTTCCCCTCTCTCCCCCAGCCCAGTGCTGGTCAATTCTGCTGCAGGCTGCAGTTTGAGGTCTGGCAGACAGAGTGGCACCACTGAGCTCTCTGTCCCCTGTCTCTGTGGGTCTGCAGAGCTGCAGAGGAAGTCATGGACCCGAGCCTGGAGTGCAGCCAGACCAGACACTCCCCCACACACAGCTTTCACTGACCTGAGACAATGAGGGGGGAGACAGAGTGCGAGAGAGAGAGAGAGAGAGGGAGAGAGAAATAGAGATAATCAGTCAGACAACACACAA
The DNA here is from genome assembly GCF_018296145.1 of Oncorhynchus tshawytscha. Taxonomy (NCBI): domain Eukaryota; kingdom Metazoa; phylum Chordata; class Actinopteri; order Salmoniformes; family Salmonidae; genus Oncorhynchus; species Oncorhynchus tshawytscha. Next base: position 62,306,847 of record NC_056433.1, on the reverse strand, counting down.
ATGCATACACACGTACGCACACACACACACACACAACAAACTATCAGTATCCACCTTGTGTCACCATGTTGTGACTCAGTGTCTGTTTATTGGCTATAACAAATGTTTTTGGACAACAAAACAATCATACCCAGACACACACACAAACAAACAAGGGGCCTGCTTTGTGGATTCAGTAAAATGCTGCATTGAACAACAGAGAAAGAGATAGAGGGAGGGAGAAAGAAAAAAATGAAACCAGGAAGGGGACTATAAATCCACTAGAAGTTGGCAGAGGGATGCACATCATAAAAGAAAATGAGTTTAGAATCAGTCTGTTAAAAGAGCCAGCATGGATCCCTGCCAAGCCACAGCACAGAGAAAAACAGAGACACACATCACTGGAGAAGCAGTATCTGTATGTAGAGTAGTATAGAACAGTGTTTGTAAACCGCCCACATACACTAGTTAACAGTAAGAGAGGGGAAAGCCCAGCAGCCTAACAGTAGGAGAGAGGGGAAGGGGGTATGAAGCAATAGAATATGCATATATATGGGATATGAGCTATAATTGTGAATGTCTCTCAAACGCACACACACTAATTTCTCTCTCTCTCTCTCTCTCTCTCTCTCTCTCTCTCTCTCTCTCTCTCTCTCTCTCTCTCTCAAGAGGATGATAGTCAAACCCACATTGACAGAGAGCTGTGTGTGTGTTTGTGTGTATCTCAGAGTGAGGTTTTAAGCGTCTCGTTATCTGCCCCCTTGATTAGCATAAATAACCAGTCCGCTTGCTTAAAATCCCCATCCACCAATCAGACTGCTGCGGGGGGGTTCACAAACTCTCATGGAAACCACACATGCAAGCATACAGTCAGGCAGACACACCATCACCCTATCCTCCCCACAAACGCACACAGAAAAATCCTATTCCCACATACAGTGAAGTTACTTCACACACACACACACACACACACACACACACACACACACACACACACACACACACACACACACACACACACACACACACACACACACACACACACACACACACACACACACACACACACACACACTACCATCCCATAACAAAGATCATGAGTAACTTTACATGTGTAGATATGCAATGACAGTGCAAACACATGGATACAATTTCTGCATGGAAGAACAGGGAGATATACTGTAATCTTGAAAAATGTGCACATCCACTCACTGATCTTGCTGTGCAACCCATGAATGGCATGTGATTTTCTCTTTAAAGTTTAAACTCTATAGATATTTCTCGTGCATTCATTGAGTTGGAAAAATAAATAGATGTTACTGTTGCAAAATGTTTTCAGTTGGCAAATTCTGGGCTGGCTAACATTCCACCTGGAAAGCACTTCCCCTTCTGATTATGCACTGTGCAGGCTTTTGCTCTGGCTAATCAACATCCTGGTGAGCAGCTGATTAGAATAATCAGGTGTGTTAGAGCAGGGATAGAACAAAATAATGCAGGAGGGTATAGGCTCTCCTGAAGAAGGGTTGGCCATCTCCAGAGATAATTTATTATCAGGGGTTTGATTAGTCAACACTGACATTCTATACTTGTTATTACTTGGCTTTTTCACAGCAACTAAAGTGAAATTATCAAAGAAACTGAAAGGACAAGTACTAATGCCAAGGTTAACCTGACAGCCTGTCAGTTCTTCTCTCAACCATCTGGGCCAGGATTAGATTAGCCCTATGAAGGTCCTGTTATATAATCTAGCACTCCACAGATTAGCTTCATTCTTCTATGAACATGTTACATTAACCCTTTAACAAAAAGAGTCCCAGCTTCACTGTACAGTTGACAGTGTTGTGGTAGCTCTGTAATAAACTGGGGTAGGGCTGTAGGCTGTAAGGCTGTCATCATAAAGAAATAAGCAAACTGCACAGCAAAAACTTCATGCTGTTTCATCTCGTGAAGTAAAGCAATTGCCCTGTGTGGCTTTGAGCTGATGCAGTCTGCCTGAGACAGGAACCCACAGTGATTTAAACATGTTTGGTTTATCTCTGATGTGAAGAGCTCACCTGTGTTTCTTTGGGTCTCTGGTGGCCCGTGGGATTGTGGGTAGGGTAGTCCTGCAGGGCATGGAGAGATGGGAGGGGTCAGGGTTGACAGGTTGCGACACCAGAGGGTGAAGGCTCCTCCTCCTGGGGTTACCTGGGGTCACACAGGTACAGGTCAGCTCACACACGCACACACACATGCACGCGCACACACACACACAGACACATGCACACACACACGTACACACACACACAAGCATCTCTCTCACCGGTCCTGATGTTGAGCATGTCTCTGTGTAGTCTTCGTTGTTCTGTGGTGAGTGTGTTGAGGTGGTAGCTTGTGGCCTGCTCCAGTCTCTGTAACCCCCCCTGCAGGCGAGCCTGAGCTCTGTGCTCCTCTCTCCTTTGGGCCTCGCTGCCCTGCCACAGCCCCCTGCCACCACCACCACCACCACCACCACCACGCATGGCTCTCTCACACCTCCTGACATACATAAATACATAGAGTTAGATACTGTCTACTACTGTACAACTGAAAGATCGGATCACCTGGGTGACAACCTGCATCCCTACATCTGTCAATCTAACAAATGAGCCATTACACTGAGAGGTTGAAGGTGTTAATTTAGGAAAAAAAATTGTACGATGTTTACATTTTTTGTAAGACTTTTTCTTTGCATTATATCTTGCCCAGACCCACCTGGCCAGACCCACATGCTCACACCCACATCTCCAGCATCACTCTCCGCTACATGGCCTCAAACTGCACCATTTTGTTTCTCTCCGTCACCCATGCACCTTCAACATTTAGATAAAAAAGCATTTGACCTTTCCATTGTGTTAATGACGGAGGAAAGTACACATTTTTCAAGATGATTGACAAGACAAGTATTATCCAACCCATAGGGTATCTAACTGCACCCTCATATGCCATGTCTTAAAAGTACATTTACATTGTAATACTTATGACAGCCAACGTTCTATCTCCGCCCATAACTTTTAGACTTTAGAACATTCCCAGAAGGATTATTGAGTCATTGTTAGTTTTACACTTGAGACATGACTCTGCCGTTGTGCTGTAGAATTTGTGAAATTTGTCTCTTGTATAATAAATTCTATACATTAGTTTATAATGGATTAAACATACATTTTTCGTTAACTGTCATTTCATTAGTTATGTTCCAACACTCCCTCCATCTTGTGCCAATATCAGTTATTTTTAAGTTGTGGTTCCAATAGTTTATATATTTTTTCCTAAGAGATTGTCAGTTGGATATGCTCTCGGCAAGATTTTCTTTATCTTACCTATCATATGAACATCCTTTTCGGACTCAAATAGCATTCCCTCCAGATTGATCTGATGCCCAATGGGTCTTGGTGTTGTATTGAATGTTTGTTTTCTGCCTTGATGGTGTTTCCTGTATGGTTACCATTAGCTGCATCAGTAACATCCCTGGTCAGGCCCTGGGGGACTGAGGGACTGGGGGCCTGGCTCCTGTAGGTCTCAGTAGTAAGTTATGGACGGGGCAAAACAGGCCTGCCAATTAACACTATACCGTATGTGCCACTTCCATCAACTCTTACACGTCAGTTATACAGTTAGTCTATAATACAGTCTATACAGTCTATACAGTCTATATAGATCTCACACAGTACCGTACAGAACGTCATTCATTTCATCTGTCTCTTTCATTCATGTCATTCGTCTCTTTAATCCTTTTCTCACTGCAGTTTTCCTTCTCTTATTTATGAATTACAGTCAGATCATGTTAAAGCATGCTTTACACTCGTCCTATATTGTGTATGGTTGCATGTAACACCCAAGTAAACACACAGACATATCACCATCACTGACATAGTTCCAAACACGGAGCGTGTGTATTTGTTCTCTCACTTTCTCCCCCTCTCCTCCCCTTCTCGTGCTCTCTCTCTCTCTTTCTCCCCCCACCCACTCTCTCTATATATATGTTTCTTGTGTTGTGGTGTTGCTATGCTGGGCTGTTAGATCATGTTGACTGTTGACTCAATGTAATCATTGCCCATCATTACTCTCCATGGGGTCTGACTCACCCCAACAGGAAGTGTGTGTATGTGTGTGTGTGGCCCTTTCTCGAAAGAGAGAGAGAGCACGCGCGCCAGATAGTGTTTTTGGTGCTGTAGTTTGAAAGCAGAGATGTGTGAGTGTGGAACAGAGATAAAGAAGGAGCGAGAGATTTATGCATGGCCTGTGTTTTATCAAAGTGTTTGTGTGTGTGTATCTACAGCCCAGCTTATTCTGCCCACGTAGCACAGCCTGCTTTGGTCAGTGTCTGATGGTGAGACTGATGTTCCCATCAAAGCAGTCAACTTCCTCAGGGTTTCTGTGGGGTTTGTGTGTGTGTGTGCAGTACTGTCCACCCACTGTATTTTGCATTACCACTCCCCAAGTGCACCATGGGTATCTCACACACTGTCGCAGCTAACCAGACCCATGGGCTATAAGCATCTACACATCCCCTCTCTCTCTCTCTCTCTCTCTCAATTCAATTCAAAGGGCTTTATTGGCATGGGAAAAATATTTTTACATTGCCAAAGAAAGTCAAATAGATAATAAAAAAAATAAAAAAAGTTAAATATACAATCAAAAAATATCTCAGAAAACCCACCTCTGACACTCAGAGCTTGAACCAGCAACACTATGGTTGCGAGGTAAGTGCACTACCACCTGTGCCATAAAAGTCTGAACCTCTTAGTAGACGGAGTAGTACCCTCACACACAGGGAGGCTACATTAGCAAGAAGGGTCTAGCAGGACACAATCATCTCCATCTCTCTGCTTCTATTAGCTCCAGTGGGCTGGAATGAACCCTGCACAAGGAAGAGGAGGAGAATCTGCTTAGAAAGAGTTGAGTTCCTGGCATAAATTCCCTTTTGTATCAACAGCGGCCATAATTCACCATCAACAGGCGTAATGAGAGAGCAGAGGCAGTCATTAGCTTTGAGTGACCGGCTATGACAAGCAATTTAGTCTCATACACTGTCTGGGCACCTGCAGGAGAGAGGAAATTAGCATTTTAAATGGTGATAATTATGGCAGAGAGGCAGTGGAGATGTTCATATTCTTTCAATTCGCTTATGGATGGCTCTCTCTCTCTCTCTCTCTCTCTCTCTCTCTCTCTCTCTCACACACACACACACACACACACACACACACAAAGTGGTTCTACAGGCTTCTGTAGTATTGTATGCTGGACTCCCACGCCTCAATCTGGGTTCTACCAGAGAGCTAGAGCAGGATACAACTGGAGAGCACTTACAGGAAGGAGTAGGCTACACTTCAAACTTTCACATCACACAGAATCACTGTACGAACTCTTACATTACACCATCAAGCACAATCATAAAAAAACGATGTTACCATTTAAAAATTATTTAAATTATACATGGTGTAGGCTTTGATAAATCAAATGTACACTACAAGAGGGAATTGCCCAAATAGAAAGTACGCGCCACTGCGCGGATCCTTCAAAATGTACCGTATATAATGTAGCCATCAGTCAGGCGATCCAAAATGTAAGATATAACACACAGCAAAATTGTCAATATCCCTCCACCATAGTCACATATGTTGCTGTTGGAAATAAAAACGTTTGTTACAAAACCACAAGGAAAGAAAATAACAAAGGAGAATTTCACTCTGTAAAACTCACATGATAACTTCCTTGAGGGCAGATTGTGCCAGAAGAAAATTACAATGTTTCTGTATCCATAACAGATGATACGCACGATAGTAGTGTATATTCCGGAATTACTGCAAAATAACTGCGTTTTGTTTTATGACATATAGACCTAGTTTATGAAAGAACCATGTCCGATAGAATGTCAGTATTTCTGCGGGGAGAACGAGGATTTCTCCCGCACCCTTTACCAACCATGATGTAACTATCCGTAACGAGGTCTCGGGACAAAGCTATTTAACCAGTGTCAGTCTCTAGATCACCATGGAAACCAGAGGGAGAGGAACAGAGTTAGGAGATTTATGCAAAATACTTGATAGTGGTTTGAAAGCACTATTAGACTAGTGAAAGCACTATTAGACTAGTGAAAGCACAATTAGACTAGTGCAACGCTAGGCATTGACCTTGGCCTATATCAAATTATGCTGGCATGGGAAAATAAAGGGTATTTTAACCTTTGTTTAACTAGGCAAATCAGTTAAGAACAAATTCTTATTTACAATGATGCCCTAGGAACAATGGGTTAAATGCCTTGTTCAGGGGCAGAACTACAAATGTATATTCAATCTAGCAACCTTTTGGCTTCTGGCCCAACACTCTGACCACTAGGCTACCTGCCGCCCCAATTAGGGCTGTGTGCTAAACTGCAACTAACCATCACCTGTCATCACGGTCAGATGCATCTATTATAAGAAATGTAGGGGAATCAATCAGCAAGGATAGGGTTTGAACCAGCAACCTTGTATTAACAGCAGTGTGCTATAATGATCAGGACCTCTTGACAGATGCTGTGATTGCAGAGGGGTTTCCTTGTAATCTGGGTGATAGGCTGAGGCTTGTGGTTCTATTCTAACCCAGGCAGGGCAGGCCATGGGGTTTATGGATGGATTAGCGTGATTTGGGTCAGTCAGTGATGGGATGTCAAACTGTCCAGGAAAGGAAACCCGTTTTGTAAGCTGTTATTTAGAGAAAATTATTGGAATGATACAAGTTCCACAGTATTTCATTTGTTTTACACACACACACATGCACATGCACACACACACGCACACACACACACACACACACACACACACACACACACACACACACACACACACACACACACACACACACACACACACACACACACACACACACTTGTTTTACTATCCTTGTGTGGACCAAACAATTGATTCCCATTCTAAATCCTATTTTCCCTAACCCTAACCTTAATGTTTACCCTAATTGTAAACATAACCTTAATTGTAACCCTAACCCTAAACATAACCCTTAACTTAAAATAGCCCTTTTCCTTGTGGGGACCGGCAAAATGTCCAGATTTGTCAGAATTGTACTTGTTTTACTTGTGGGACTTCTGTGTCCACAAGGATAGTAAAACCAAATACACACAAACACACAACTCCCTCACCCTGCTCTCATGTCGAATCAATAGCGAAGCATCTCGGGAGGAGAGTAGGAATGAGGGAGGCCCATATGGAGGAAAAGATGAAACACAGACTTGTATCTCTCCTCTTCTTTATCTCATATCGATCGGTAAAACGCTGTTTTTAGCTGCTGCCTCTAGCACCGTACCTGACCCTGCTCTGTTCAGCTTTGAACCACACACCATCACTCTGCTGCCTGTTATCTGTGCTGTGTGTGTGTGTGTCAAGGGTGGGATCAGAACTCTGGTCTCCCACAGGAGAAACCAACGTCTTAGGCCGAGGGTGACATTGGTTTTGGAGTCGCAGGCAGGGCTATCTGTTATGTGTGTATGTGTGTGTCAGTGAAGGCTCCTCAGGGGAGGAGGTGGAGGATCATCCTCCTCAGTGAATTTCAGAAAAATGTAAATAGTGAAACTATACTAAATATATTCACATCACCAATTAATTGATTAAAACACACTGTTTCACAATGAAGGTCTACAGTAGCCTCAACAGAGCTCTGTAGGGTAGCACTATGGTGTAGCCGGAGGATAGCTTGTTTCCGTCCATCCTGATTGTAGCATGTTTACTAGCGCGTTAGTTCTAGTAGCTATGTTGACTATGACGTTATAATATGGTGATAATGATGTAGGCTGTGTGTAGTGGTTATGGTATGAAGGTTTGGCTTGGAAAGGTTTTTTCGCCTGGTCACAGACAGCTGATGTGTTGTGCACTGAAGGGAAAAGGTGAGAGGAGGAGAGCGAGGAGAGCGTGTAGATGCAAGAAGAAATTATACAACAATCAAAGGGATTATGCTGTATGTATTGTGGCTCCTATGACAGTGAACTGTGTTTGCGTGTGATCAGAGATGTATTCATTCCACCGATTCTGTTGAAAAACTTTTCTTAAATGGAAGCAAACGGAATGAAATGGGGATAAACATACCTGAATTTGTCCAATAGAAACTCAAGTTTGCAACTGTTTGACTAAAGATTGCACCGTAGATCAGCTAGATGCAGGCAAGAGTGCATAAGGCGGTATTGAATGTGTACATGTCTGTCACCTTGACTATTCAAAATTCTCTCGACCCGTTTACCTAGCATACCTTGTAAACTTTCATTCATAGGCTAGGTTGTAGCAACCTTATAATGGGTATAGGTTAAATGTAAGTATCATGTAGTAGCCTAAAGCTATCGCTATTACATTGATCTGGGGGAATGGAATATGAATGACAGTCATCCAATATGCTCGAATAGAAATAATACCATGCTCATAAAAATAAAAATCGTTGTCCCCCATCTTAAACGGCACTGACTGCCACTGATCGGTGTGTCTTTGTATGTGATTCAGACAGAGAAAGAGAGCAAGAGAGAGAGAGAGAAAGAGAGAGAGAAAGAGAGAAAGAGAGAGAGATATGTAAAGGGATAAGGAGGACAGAGATGATTAAAAGTTGCACTATACATAAATCGCTCCGTAATTTCCTGGTTGCTAACACTCTAATAGTTTGCCTAATTTCAGTTTATGTGACAAAATAAGATAGTATAGTGTAGAGAATCATTGTACTATCTAAACCGCTGTGAAACATATTTCCCATCACCAAAAATATTGTATTTTCAGCTGTTTGAAGCTGCTGTAAAAAAACGAAAGTAAAAGACACAAAAACAAAACTTAAGAACGTGAGCAACAATAACGGTGGTAGACCGGGGTGGTGCATTATATGCAGTCATTAGTATGAATTACGATAATGAGATGAGTATTAAGCAGTGGCGATTTTAACATGGAAACCTTGGTGGGGCAAAAAAAAAGAAAGAAGTGGGATGCATGCCAGAAAAGCCACGAAACAATACATTAACTGCACTACACAACACAACACAACACTAAACAATACATTAACTGCACTACACAACACAACACAACACTAAACAATACATTAACTGCACTACACAACACAACACAACACTAAACAATACATTAACTGCACTACACAACACAACACAACACTAAACAATACATTAACTGCACTACACAACACAACACAACACTAAACAATACATTAACTGCACTACACAACACAACACTAAACAATACATTAACTGCACTACACAAACAATACAACACTAAACAATACATTAACTGCACTACACAACACAACACTAAACAATACATTAACTGCACTACACAACACAACACTAAACAATACATTAACTGCACTACAACACAACACTAAACAATACATTAACTGCACTACACAACACAACACTAAACAATACATTAACTGCACTACACAACACAACACTAAACAATACATTAACTGCACTACACAACACAACACTAAACAATACATTAACTGCACTACACAACACAACACTAAACAATACATTAACTGCACTACACAACACAACACTAAACAATACATTAACTGCACTAAACAATACATTAACTGCACTACACAACACAACACTAAACAATACATTAACTGCACTACACAACACAACACTAAACAATAACATTAACATTAACTGCACTACACAACACAACACATAAACAATACATTAACTGCACTAAACAATACATTAACTGCACTACACAACACAACACTAAACAATACATTAACTGCACTACACAACACAACACTAAACAATACATTAACTGCACTACACAACACAACACTAAACAATACATTAACTGCACTACACAACACAACACTAAACAATACATTAACTGCACTACACAACACAACACTAAACAATACATTAACTGCACTACACAACACAACACACTAAACAATACATTAACTGCACTACACAAAACACAACACTAAACAATACATTAACTGCACTACACAAAACACAACACTAAACAATACATTAACTGCACTACACAACACAACACTAAACAATACATTAACTGCACTACACAACACAAACAATACATAACTGCACAATACATAAACAATGCACTACACAACACAACACTAAACAATACATTAACTGCACTACACAACACAACACTAAACAATACATTAACTGCACTACACAACACAACACTAAACAATACATTAACTGCACTACACAACACAACACTAAACAATACATTAACTGCACTACACAACACAACACTAAACAATACACAACACAACACAACACTAAACAATTTAACTGCACTACACAACACAACACTAAACAATACATTAACTGCACTACACAACACAACACTAAACAATACATTAACTGCACTACACAACACAAAAACAATACATTAACTGCACTACACAACACAACACTAAACAATACATTAACTGCACTACACAACACAACACTAAACAATACATTAACTGCACTACACAACACAACACTAAACAATACATTAACTGCACTACACAACACAACACTAAACAATACATTAACTGCACTACACAACACAACACTAAACAATACATTAACTGCACTACACAACACAACACTAAACAATACATTAACTGCACTACACAACACAACACTAAACAATACATTAACTGCACTACACAACACAACACTAAACAATACATTAACTGCACTACACAACACAACACTAAACAATACATTAACTGCACTACACAACACAACACTAAACAATACATTAACTGCACTACACAACACAACACTAAACAATACATTAACTGCACTACACAACACAACACTAAACAATACATTAACTGCACTACACAACACAACACTAAACAATACATTAACTGCACTAAACACAACACAACACTAAACAATACATTAACTGCACTACACAACACAACACTAAACAATACATTAACTGCACTACACAACACACTAAACAATACATTAACTGCACAATACAACACAACACTAAACAATACATTAACTGCACACACAACACAACACTAAACAATACATTAACTGCACTACACAACACAACACTAAACAATACATTAACTGCACTACACAACACAACACTAAACAATACATTAACTGCACTACACAACACAACACTAAACAATACATTAACTGCACTACACAACACAACACTAAACAATACATTAACTGCACTAAAACACAACACTAAACAATACATTAACTGCACTTAAACAATACATTAACTGCACTACTAAACAATACATTAACAACACTAAACAAACAATACATTAACTGCACTACACAACACAACACTAAACAATACATTAACTGCACTACACAACACAACACTAAACAATACATTAACTGCACTACACAACACAACACTAAACAATACATTAACTGCACTACACAACACAACACTAAACAATACATTAACTGCACTACACAACACAACACTAAACAATACATTAACTGCACTACACAACACAACACTAAACAATACATTAATTGCACCACACAACACAACACTAAACAATACATTAATTGCACCACACAACACAACACTAAACAATACATTAATTGCACTACACAACACAACACTAAACATTACATTAATTGCACCACACAACACAACACTAAACAATACATTAATTGCACTACACAACACAACACTAAACAATACATTAACTGCACTACACAACACTAAACACATTAACTGCACAACACACAACACTAAACAATACATTAACTGCACTACACAACACAACACTAAACAATACATTAACTGCACTACACACACAACACTAAACAATACATTAACTGCACTACACAACACAACACTAAACAATACATTAACTGCACTACACAACACAACACTAAACAATACATTAACTGCACTACACAACACAACACTAAACAATACATTAACTGCACTGCACTCACAACACAACACTAAACAATACATTAACTGCACTACACAACACAACACTAAACAATACATTAAACACACTGCACTACACAACACAACACTAAACAATACATTAACTGCACTACACAACACAACACTAAACAATACATTAACTGCACTACACAACACAACACTAAACAATACATTAACTGCACTACACAACACAACACTAAACAATACATTAACTGCACTACACAACACAACACTAAACAATACATTAATAAACAATACATTAACTGCACTACACAACACAACACTAAACAATACATTAACTGCACTACACAACACAACACTAAACAATACATTAAACAATAAACAATTTAATTGCACTACACAACACAACACTAAACAATACATTAACTGCATTAAACAATACATTAATTGCACTACACAACACAACACTAAACAATACATTAATTGCACTAACAACACAACACTAAACAATACATTAATTGCACTACACAACACAACACTAAACAATACATTAACTGCACTACACACACAACACTAAACACTAAACAATACAACACAACACTAAACAATTAATTGCACTAAACAACACAACACTAAACAATACATTAATTGCACTAACTACACAACACAACACTAAACAATACATTAATTGCACTACACAACACAACACTAAACAATACATTAATTGCACTACACAACACAACACTAAACAATACATTAACTGCACTACACAACACTAAACAATACATTAATTGCACTACACAACACAACACTAAACAATACATTAATTGCACTACACAACACAACACTAAACAATACATTAACTGCACTACACAACACTAAACAATACATTAATTGCACTATAACGGTGACAAACGGTGCCCACAAACTGTTTGGGCCTACAGCACATACTGTAAAGCTGGCCCAACAGCAGTCCCAACATCTTACTACTGCTACACCTGGTTATCAGTGGAGCCTTGTCTAGCAGTGAAACAGTTCATTCAGCCTCATTTACTGCCTTTAAAAAAAACATAGCTGGGCCTCCCGGGTGACGCAGTGGTCTAAGGCAGTGGTCTAAGGCCACTGGGTTCGAGCCAGGCTCGACCGGGAGGCCCATGGGGTGGTGCACAATTGGCCCAGCGTCGTCCGGGTGAGGAAGGGTTTGGCCGGAAGGGATATCCTTGTCTCATCGCACACTAGCGACTCCTGTGGCGGGCCGGGCACAGTGCATGCTGACCAGGTCGCCAGGTGTACGGTGTTTCCTCCGACACATTAGTGCAGCTGGTTTCCGGGTTGGATGTGCATTGTGTCAAGAAGCAGTGCGGCTTGTTTGGGTTGTGTTTCGGAGGACGCATGGCACTCGATCTTCGCCTCACCCGAGTCCGTACGGGAGTTGCAGCGATGAGACAAGACTGTAACTACTACCAATTGGATACTATGAAATTGGGGAGAAAAAAGGGGTAAAATATATATATATATAAATATATATATATATAAACATAGCAGATATGGCTGACTTGCTTAACCAAATGTGGTTTCTAATGACAATTAAGATGTACAAACTATGGCATAAGGGGATGACAAATGGATAAGAGATAATATGTAATTTCGATTAAGAAATTAATGAGCAAGCTAGGATGTACATAGTCAAAATAACTATTTGTTTATCACTTTTGATATGTACAGTGACAGGATTTAGAAAATGGGTCATTCTTACAGTGTTCTCCCTGTACACTAAGTCAGAACCGTAGGATAAATAAAGGGGGAATTTTTGCAGACAATGAAAGCTCTTACAATATTCTATGATTACAATTTTCTAAAATAGGTTACAGGCTACACGTGCACCACCAAGTCAGAACAGTAAGCAAAATTAAGAGGAGTAAATAGACCAATGATTAGGGTGAGGCACATAGGCTTTTAACATCTTACTACACAACATACACTTAGTATTACTTTCTTAGCTACAGCATACATATCTCCCTGGAATATTACATAATTTATGCAGCAGCATACAATGCCTTTTTGGACTCACCTAGTTGTGCTGTGCTCACTTGAACAGGAAGGTGGCGTGGCGGTCCTTTGTGGGCAAATTTTGTCATCAAAGTCTGGCATTCTCTGGATTTATGGTGTTTTCAAAACAAGTATCTCTGAAAAACCAAGATTGAATCATGATGGCGTCATTGACCTTCAGGTCGTTGCTCTAGGAAGAGGCTGGATGATTGTTCAAAACACATTTTCCCAGTCGGGGCTCGTTTATTCCCGACTTCCCAGTTGTCTTGAACTCACTGAAGTCAAGTTTTCGCAGTTCTGGGTTAACAGTTGTTTTGAGCGTGGCACAAATCATAATTCATTGACAGCATGGCCAATGTTGAATGTTTATAATTCTAATCTTAGAAAAGAGTCCCTTATTCCCAGATTTGGGACCATACAGCCTCTATCACTGATTCCTTCCAAACCACTCATTGTTGAATTTGCCTTATCTTTAATCCTACATTTGCCAGTAGATTGTCGACTTGATTCATGATGATGACTGCTAGCTAAGATTTTGAAAGTACTATATTGACATGATCAGTCCAATCATAGCTACTGTACATATAACGTGATTTGACGTCATTTTATCTGTGGCAAATTACCTTGAGCCTTCTTGGATGGGCACTTCCAATGTAACTCTATGGCAGCACCCAAGGGGATGGAATTTTTGATGTCAACCCTTAGAGTTGGCGGTGACGTAGTGTCCCCATGAGTGACAGAACACTGAGCCAATCATGGTGCAACACTGTATTTTCTGCTGAAAGCACTGAGCTAGGCTGAAACACCTGCATGTTGGAGCTGCCTTACTCAAGAAAACAAAAGAGAGACCATGTTTGTATGTGGCTTTATTAATAACTCAATAATGTATTTTTTTTAAACATTATTTGCCACTGATATGTGACTCGTATTAATGTCAAAATAACATGCAAAACAGACAAGCCCCCCAAATATTTTGGCTCTCCTCCACCTGCCCTGAATGACGGGTCGCCAATGATAATTAGAATGTTTGCCGCTGCAGTAGTCTTATCAGAGAGAGATAGAGAGGAAGAGAAAGAAAGGGAGATATAGATGGAGAGAGACAGAGAGCAAAAGAGTGAGAGGAAATGGGCCAGAGGTGTGTTTGGTCAGTGAGACTAGTAGAGAGAAGGGGGAAGGATGGAGGTGGATGGGGAGAAACAGAGAGGAAACTTTACAGTGAGTGTCCTGCACGACCCTCGGTGCAGTCTAGGCAAACACACACACACCACAAACACACACACACACACACAAACACACACACACACAAACACACAAACACACACACACACAAACACACAAACACACACACACATACTCAAACACCATAATGTGAGTCCAGATATGAAACCCTTAGTGGAGCCAGCTTAGCTGCATTTTAGTGTGTGTGTTTTATGCTCACCATTGTAAATGGCCACTTTATCCAGCCTCCTCTGGGAGGACTAAAACTACACCTCTATGATAAAGAGCCCATCCATCACACTACAACACTATTCCTGGCTCTCTCTCTCTGTGTGTGTGTGTGTGTGTGTGTGTGTGTGTTCATGCATGCATACGTGCATGTAGCATCAATAGTTCATCCATCACACAGCAGTATATTCCTAAGCTCACTGACTTTCTGGCTCAGCAGCACATTTACAATGTTTACTTTTCATCTTTGTATTTTGACCCAGACTCTCAGGCCCTTCTCTCAGCACTCAACCCTCCTCACTCAGGACCTCTTCTATACCTCTGTCTCTCTCTTTCTTTTTCTCCCCCTCTCTCTTCATGTGACATGGCTGGAATTCTTTTTTGTGTGTATGGTATGTATCTGGGGTGACATTTTCATGGGGCAAAATCTGTGGGAAAAAATGCCATAAAACTCATTATAATCTGGCAGTGTGATTCGATTTTACAATTTTCTGCAACAAAAAGGTAATTATTTAACTGTACTTCCTTCAGTTCTTTGTCACTTTATTTTTATAATGCTTGCTTGGATGCATTCTGTTGTGGAATGAAACTGTAATGAGCAATATTGTTGTTGTCCTAGTGTATTTAACCAGTACATTAAGAACACGCTTAATCTAAATGTCAACAGTAGAAGCTCATGAGACAGACATGAATTAATCAAACATAAAGGATGAGAATTAAGACACACATAGATACAGTAGGCTACTGAGGAACATTTTGAATGAGAGAGCTATCTCATGATAGAGAGAGATAGCAAAAGAGAGAGGAAGACACAGAAAGAGAGAGAGTGTGCGAGAGAGAGAGGGAGAGAGACAGACAAACAAAAAAACTATACATACCTTGGCTTAAACATCAGCGCCACAGGTAACTTCCACAAAGCTGTGAACGAGCTGAGAGACAAGGCAAGAAAGGGCTTCTATGACATCAAAAGGAACATAAAATTTGACATACCAATTAGGATTTGGCTAAAAATACTTGAGTCAGTTACAGAACCCATTGCCCTTTATGGTTGTGAGGTCTGGGGTCCACTCACCAACCAAGAATTTACAAAATGGGACAAACACAAAATTGAGATTCTGCATGTAGAATTCTGCAAAAATATCCTGTGTACAACGTAAAACACCAAATAATGCATGCAGAGCAGAATTAGGCCGATACCCGTTGTCATGACGTGGCCCTCTTTGGGTATAGCTAGTGGCTTCCTCCTCTCTCCTCTCCTACATCCAGGTTCTGTTATCTCAGGTCGTAAGTTCCTGGAGGAGACTCTCTCCCCCTGGCCATGCAGAAAGAGACACATAGAGAGAAAAAAGGAACTTCTTCTACATCACAGAACTTGAGAACTGAACAATATCCATGTTTTGAAGAATGTGTAAACGGTCGGTGGAGAAACCAGCTATGACCTGTCCGTTTTGTTTCATGTTTGTGACCTCATGAAAGACGATACAGCCACATTACCATGACTCTGTTTATACAAGAGCCTCCATTATAAGGTTTGCGTCTAATTATTGTATAAAATGAATGAGTAAATATTAAACTATTGTGAAATTATGTAATGTGATTTTAAACTGTTAATGTGAGAGAATTGTATTCCCTTTCAAGTTTAACTAAGTAATTGGCCCGCCCCCATCAGCACAGTCATGATCTGGCAAATGGGACAGCCCTTTTCTACTTTTACGAATAAAACCCCCACCTGTAGAAATCCTCTTCATACCTCGGTCAGCTGAGGGGGCAAAGGCTTGAGTAGAGACCACAAAAACCTCAGTTTACACTAAGGTTGTAATGGTTGTTGAATTCTTAACCATACCACGTGGAACATTGGGTGGAAATGGTTCAACTCTGAGACTATCGATCCTGACAGAATAAGAGCAAATTTTAGATACTAATTCCTAGTCTGCCGCTAGAAATTATGTCAACCTGGGATGCGAAGACCGACAACCGCCAAAACATCTATTCTATAAGAACAATTCTGAATGGTACTCTGAGGTATCCATTCTATCCACAAAAGACTTCAGGGAAGCAGAGAAACGCTCGGATGAACTTTCCGACAGAAAGACGGATGATTCCAACAGAGATCACGACGACACACTGAGCGCAAATATATATTGATTACAATTATTCCCGAATGAGTGAGCATTCATGTGCAAAGGATTAGCATTTCAATTAATATAATTATCAACTGTGAGGTGACTCCTTTTTGTCTTTCGCACCCTTCTCAGTCCACACCCACTTCCCTTTGTCCACCAAGCCGTCATATCGGTTTAGCCCACTAGGGAACCTCCCCTATCATTTCCTTGTAACCATATCTACTGTTTGTTTGTTTATGCATTTCTGTGATGATTTAGTTAGTTAGTAAATAAATGTTTAAGACTATTGGTGTATGGATGATTCTGTTGTCACGGTTTTCTTCTGTTGAAGGAGAGGACCAAAATGCAGCGCGGTAGTTGTCCATGGTTTTTTAATTAGAAAACTGAACATATAACCAAAACAACAAAATGAAAACCCGAAAACAGTCCCGTGTGGCACAAGCACTAACACAGGAACAATCACCCACAAAGCCCAACACCAAACAGGCTACCTAAATATGGTTCCCAATCAGAGACAATGACTAACACCTGCCTCTGATTGAGAACCATATCAGGCCAAACACAGAAACAGACAAACTAGCCACACAACATAGAATGCCCACTCAGATCACACCCTGACCAAACAAAACATAGAAACATACAAAGCAAACTATGGTCAGGGTATGACATTAGTAAAGGCTGGGTTCGTGCAGATAACCAACAATTTACAATGTTTGGAATGAGTCTAACATGAGGTTAGGAATGATTCATTAATTAGAAGACTAATTGATCAGATATTAAAATATCTGAAGAGTTATTTTAGGAAAATTATAACTTGGTAATCTGAATATTTTCCTTGGTGCCCCAACTTCCTAGTTAATTACATTTACATGATTAGTTTAATCACGTAATAATAATTACAGAGAATCGATTTGATAAAATAACAGACTTCAATTTAATGATGCCAAAGACACGACACTGCTAAAATCCAGAAAAGAGACGTAAAATTTGACAAATACCTAAAAGGAAGCGATTCCCAAACCTTCCATAACAAAGCCATCACCTACAGATAGATGAACCTGGAGAAGAGTCCCCTAAGCAAGCTGGTCCTGGGGCTCTGTTCACAAACACAAACTGACCCCACAGAGCCCCAGGACAGCAACACAATTAGACCCAACAAAATCATGAGAAAACAAAAAGATAATTACTTGACACATTGGAAAGAATTAACAAAACAACTGAGCAAACTAGAATGCTATTTGGCCCTAAACAGAGAGTACACAGTGTCAGAATACCTGACCACTGTGACTGACCCAAACTTAAGGAAAGCTTTGACTATGTACAGACTCAGTGAGCATAGCCTTGCTATTGAGAAAGGCCACCGTAGGCAAACCTGGCTCTCAAGAGAAGACAGGATATGTGCCCACTGCCCACAAAATGAGGTGGAAACTAAGCTGCATTTCCTAACCTCCTGCCAAATGTATGACCATATTAGCGACACATACCTCTCTCAGATTACACAGATCCACAAAGAATTCGAAAAAACAAATCCAATTTTGATAAACTCCCATATCTACTGTGTAAAATACCACAGTGTGCCATCACAGCAGCACGATTTGTGACCTGTTGCCACGAGGGCAACCAGTGAAGAATAAGCACCATTGTAAATACAACACATATTTATGCTTATTTATTTTCCCTTTTGTACTTTAACTATTTGTACAGCGTTACAACACTGTATATAGACATAATATGACATTTGAAATGTCTTTATTCTTTTGGAACTTCTGTGAGTGTAATATCTACTGTTCATTTTTATTGTTTATCTCACTTTTGTTTATTATCTACTTCACTTGCTTTGGCAATGTTAACATTATATAACATAATATAATAATATGTTAACATGCCAATAAAGCCCTTGAATTGAATTGAGAGAGGGGGGAGAGAGAGGGGGGGACAGAGAGAGAGGCATGATTAGACCTCATTAAGGTCACAGTGAAACAGAAAGGTGTGTGCATGTGCAAGAGTGCTTATGTATGTGTGTGTGTGCGTCAGAGTAGCTCCAGAGAGCCCTTGGGAGGGCTAAGTATGGGAACTGAGGAGATTGAGGTGGGGAATTCTCAATCAAAGGCATCCAAATCTGGAAAGGTGTCGACACGAGCCAACCTGCAATAGAATTGAGAGAGGGAGGCAGGGGGAGGCAAGCAGGAGGAGGTATGTCTGTATGTGTGTGTGTGTGTGCGCGTGTGTTTGTGCATGATGGGGGAAGTAGAGGGATAAGGGTAAGGCAGGGAGGAGGCAGAGGGGTGAGGAGGGTGAGGTAGAGGGGACCCAGGGGGTGTCCTGTGATGATAATGACTCGGAGGTCACAGTAGGACTCAGGCTCTTTAATAGGACAGAGCTGCTATAATAAGGGTCAGAGAAACACCATGATGATGATGATGGTAATGATGATGCCTTCTGTGACATGCTCACCTTCCTCAGCTCAACAGCCCCCATTCTACAGGTACCAGTTTCTGTCTGTCAGTAGCCTCCCACAATTCTACTGCTCGACACCTAGCTAGTGTATGTTACCTGTGAAATGCAGGTCTGTGTGAGTGTAGTAACTGGATCAGGAGACAGGAGAGAAAGAATCCTGCTGGGACAATAGGATGGGGTTAGAGTAGAACAAACTCAACCTTTCTCCCCCCCCACACTCCACATGACAAAGCCTACCGCAGTTAGAATGAAAACGCTGTATTTTTTATATTTTATGGGGCTTCCAGATAACCCTGTGGTGCTGTATGCCAGCCCTCACTGCAGTATGACTGACCCGCCACGGTCCCCTCTCCCCTCGGGTTTAATGGCTTGGTCCTGGAGGGTCAATGGCTACCAGGTTACTGATGGGCTGTTCCAAATCTACAGCGGGGATGGTGTCCATCATCCAAAGTGGTCTCCTCTCCTCATCTCCTCTTCTTATCTCCTCTACTTCACCTGCGCTGATCTGAAAACCCAGGCAAGAAGAAAACAATTTGATGGGTGTACTTGCCAGGATTTTGCTGTTCAGTTCTGTCAGATCCAGTGTAAAGGAATTAGAGGAGAGGGGAGAGGAGAGGAGAAGAATGTTAGACTATAGAGATGCAGCCCTGCATTGTTTTGGGTCTCTGCCCTGGTGACAGATCCAGCTGTCAGGGAGCATAAAGAGCATGATGATTATCTGACAGCACATCCCAGGCCTGGCATTCTGGCATTGGCTTGTCATGTCTGGACTTCTCTCCTCCTTTACAGCCTACAGTCTCAGTGATACATCACACACTGACATAGGGCCATGACACACACACACACACACACACACACACACACACACACACACCCAACCACACACACCCAATTGCACGGACACACACACACGCACGCACACACACACACACGTAATAGGGAAAAAGGATGGCTGTGTATACTGCATGGTGGAGAGAGTGTGTGTAAGAGGATTGCAGATACTTCACATTGTGTGGTGTGTGTGTGTGTCCGCATGATCAGGTGGGGGTGTGTGTGTGTCCACACGTGTGTGTGGTTGGATGGGTGTGTGTGCGGGGATGGAGGAGGCTCCACTGCAGTGTCTGACCCATCCTGGAGCAGGTGACGCTAGATAATAAAAATACAGATGCTGCCAGACAGGTGAAGAGAGGAAAGCGAGAGAGAGATAAAGAGAGCAAGGGAGAGGGAGAAGAGATAAGGGGTGACTAGGTTTATAATGTGAGGGAGAATCCCTTTGGTGCAGTAAAGGTATCAATACAGACACATATAGAGTACGAGAGAGCAGGAGAAGGAGAAGAAAGACAGGGAGTGTGAGAAGTACAGAGAGAGGGGAAGATAGAGATAAGGATGGGGAGAGGGATGAGTGCATGTGTAGAGACAGAGGACAACAGCTCCTCTCACCACCTTTATGAAGGCAGCCAATACCCTTCTCTCTCTCTCTCTCTCTCCCCCTCTCTTTCTCTCTACATCCCTTCTGCCTCTTGTTCTCTCCAATTTTCTCTCTCCCTTATTCATCAGACACCTTCTCTCACTCTCTCCTCCCCTACCTCCCGCCCTCCCCTCACTCCCGCCCCCTCCCTTCCCGTCCCTCCACATTTCTAACACTCTCCAGTACCAGGGTGTTAAAAGGCTAAATCAATCATGCCTCTGCCCTCTGTTCACTCCCTCTCTCCCTTCCTTGCCACATTGGGCTGACATAGGGGTAGTTTCACATTCTTCTTGACGCACCCATCCCGTTAGCGGGATCATTTTCGTCAACATCCGCTGAATTGCAGAGTGCCAAATTCAAATTAAATTACTAAAAATATTTAATTTTCATGAAATCACAAGTGCAATATAGCAAAACACAGCTTAGCTTGTTGTTAATCCACCTGGCGTGTCAGATTTGAAAAAAGCTTTTCGGCGAAAGCATACCAAGCGTTTATGTAAGGACAGCTTTCAGCAAACAAAACATTACAAACAGCTAGCAGCAAAGTAGATTGGTCACAAATGTCAGAAAAGCAATAAAATGAATCGCTTACCTTTGATGATCTTCAGATGTTTGCACTCACGAGACTCCCAGTTACACAATAAATGTTCTTTTTGTTCCATAAAGATTATTTTTATAGCCAAAATACCTCCATTTGGTTGGTGCGTTATGTTCAGAAATCCACAGGCTCGAGTGGTCACGACGAGGCAAACGAAAATTCCAAATAGTATCCGTAAAGTTCGTAGAAACATGTCAAACATTTTTTATAATCAATCCTCAGGTTGTTTTTACAATATTTAATCAATAATATTTCAACCTGGACTGTATCTTCTTCAATAGGAGAGAGAGAGAAACTGTCTGCTCCAAGCTGTTGCGCATGCAAAACGCTGCTGGCACCAAGCTATGCACTGCCGCGATGTCATCTTTCTCACTCATTTTTCAAAATAAAAGTCTGAAACTATGTCTAAAGACTGTTCACACCATGTAGAAGCCATGGGAAAAGGAATCTGGTTGATATCCCTTTAAATGGTATGAAGGCATGCAATGGAACAGAGAGCTTTCAGGAAAAACAGCACTTCCTAGTTGGATTTTCCTCAGGTTTTCGCCTGCAATATCAGTTCTGTTATACTCACAGACAATATTTTGACAGTTTTGGAAATTTTAGAGTGTTTTCTATCCTAATCTGACAATTATATGCATATTCTAGATTCTGGGCCTGAGAAATAGGCAGTTTCATTTGGGTACGTTTTTCATCCAAACATCAAAATACTGCCCCCTACACTCAACAAGTTAAGAAATGACTGAATCCACAAAGGGAAAAAAAGAAAACACGTTCATAAACATCCTTTAATAATAGTAAAAGATACAATATGACTTAATATAAGTTACTGCAGTTGTAAATAGCTGGAACTGCTGTAGACAAAAGACAATCATGTGTAGAGTCATACAGTAGTAGAGTGGTGTGTGTGTATATGTGTGTGTGTGTGTGTGTGTGTGTGTGTGTGTGTGTGTGTGTGTGTGTGTGTGTGTGTGTGTGTGTGTGTGTGTGTGTGTGTGTGTGTGTGTGTGTGTGTGTGTGTGTGTGTGTGTCTATGTGGGTACTGGTTTCTACTGGTAAGGACAGCGTGTGTACAGGTTGTACATCACCAGTAACAAGAAGATTCTGTAAGCCTGTCAAATAACCATTGTGGTGTTAGCAGTTGAAGGGGTAGCTCTCTCTCTCTCTCTCTCTCTATCTCTCTCTCTCTTCCTCTCCATACTCAGGTTCACACCATACAAACCAAATGTGCTATTTCATGAAATAACATAATTTAGTTGAAAAACACTGCTACGTAATGGACATTCATTTCACTTGTTCAGTCCTACAGCATATACTGTATTTTGTGAAGTCAATTTTATAGTGGTTCCTCTCATCTCTCCTTTTTTATATCTCTCTCTCCATTTTCCCTTTTTCTCCACTGAGGCCCATCCGAGGACAAGCAATCAAAAGGATTACTGCAGACAACTAGATTTTCCTGTAATGTCTGACTGGTATGCTGTGCAAAGTGTATGTGTGCTGAACGTAAAGTCACCATGGAAGTGTGTGTGGACAAGAGCAATAGTTGTGTTTAGCTTTCCCCCTCCATGATGATGACGTGTGTGTGTGTGTGTGTGTGTGTGTGTGTGTGTGTGTGTGTGTGTGTGTGTGTGTGTGTGTGTGTGTGGCAGGATGAGTAATTTACTTATTGCATTAGATGGTTTCTGTGCTTTATACTCACGCTCTGATACTGTCCTTGCAGCTAACACACGTACACACACTTGTTTTACTATCCTTGTGGGGACCAAACAATTGATTTCCATTCAAAATCCTATTTTCCCTAAACCCTAACCCTAACCTTAACCTCAACCTCAAACTCTAACTCTTAACCCTAATCGTAACAATAACCCTAAACCTAAGCCGTAAGTCTAAAATAGCCTTTTTTCCTTGTGGGGGCCAAAATGTCTCCACTTTTCCTTGTTTACTATTCTTGTGAGGACCTCTGGTCCACACAAGGACAGTAAAACCAAAAACACACAGATGTGTTGTTGAGTACAACTCTGCCCCCAGTTATGGAGAGAGACAGAGATGAATACAGAAGGAGAGATAGAGAGGGATAGGGAGAGAGAGATAGGTGTGAAAGATTATAGCCTCACAGTAGCAGATGTGAGAGAATGGCACTGGGAAGTAGAGAGAGAGAGAGAGAGAGAGAAATGCACGTGTTATCTCTGAGCCTGCTCTTCTCTCCGAGCCTACCCAGACGCTAGCAATGTGTGTGTATCCAACTTGTATGATAATGGTTCAGTGGACTGCCTGAAACCAGAACTCTCCAGAACAGACTGGACACACAAAAAACAAACACACACACCGGCTGTCTCCTCACGTCCGCGCAGTCATCTCTGTCTGGACCAGCTCATTATAGGACAGAGATCTGTGAAGCAAGGCCCCCTAGTATGTGTCTGTGTAACCAGCTCTGTGATCCCCCGATACATAATAATATTATAAATACATAATATTAGCACAAAAAGCTAATTTCTCTAAACATTTGTGCACAAATTTGTTTACATCCCTGTTAGTGAGCATTTCTCCTTTGTCAAGATAATCCATCCACCTGACAAGTGTGGCATATCAAGAAGCTGAATAAACCAAGTGTAACCATGCCAACCCAGGACCACCCATGGCTGCACCTCTGCCCAGTCATGTGAAATTCATAGATTAGGGCCTAATGAATGAATTTCAATTGACTGATTTCCTAATATGAACTGTAACTCCTTAAAATCGTTGAAATTGTTGCCGCAATGTAATAACCTGTTGGTATTTTATGAAGGTTTGGTGTGGTATGTCTATTATCAGGCTTAGCTACTGCAGGGCTATGAAGGCAGTGTGCACCGGAGCTCCAACTCTCTCCGACAGTTGAACTTGAGGTGAGGAAGAATGTTTTAGGCCTACCAAAGTTACTCCTTTAATCTAACAATATAATGCTTATCTTTATAAAAAAAAATACGAACCAATTAGCCTCCTTCTGTACGCCTATCTGTATAATAGTAGCCTGACAAGGATAAAGAAAGCATGTCGGTGTCTGGAACATTTCTCGGCCTCTCTAAGGCCTAACCTTCTCTTCCTTCATATTTATTGTTATAATATTCATCCACATTGGACACCTTGGGGTATTTGCCTGTCTGCATGTCATGCCCTGGGGGATTTAGTGCTCTAATCTTGGACAGCTGAACCGTAAGGTGGACAATTATTGTTTTAGGAAAGTAAAAACCAATAAAACAATAAGCTATAAAGTTTTTAATATGCTACACATTTGAACACAACAAAACGTTTTTTTGTAATTTGTTAAAGGCAATTTTTAAGGACACGTACGTAACTGGATCATTTCACCAATATCACTAGATTATTGATGGCACTGACAGCGCTAAGACAGAGGTCTACTTCTCTCTTTTTACTGTCGGATCTGAACAGGAGTAATATTGTTATTATTATTATTATTATTATCATCAGTAATCGGTTTCTATG
Organism: Oncorhynchus tshawytscha; assembly: GCF_018296145.1. Classification (NCBI taxonomy): domain Eukaryota; kingdom Metazoa; phylum Chordata; class Actinopteri; order Salmoniformes; family Salmonidae; genus Oncorhynchus; species Oncorhynchus tshawytscha. The sequence goes on along the minus strand of NC_056433.1, from coordinate 62,281,326 downwards.
ACGGCTCTCCTCAGGTGCAACAGTTTACAGTTTGAAGATTCCTTTTCTTGTCTCGTCTCCTTCATTTCAAGCCCTAGAGAAGCACTAGTGCATATGAAGGAGAGGAGACAAGTAGAGGAAGCCCCTGTAGACTTGAGATGCAGCCCTTATCTGATGGCAAGATCATGACGTTCTGCAACAATGCATGAACGTTAATGGCTGTTTAATATACCAACCCCCTCACCCCTGAGTCAACCAGAAGCAAGAGCCACACACAATGATACACTCACAGGACCTTGGCTGAGGTCACAGCATGCACACACACACACAGACACACAGAGCTCTCGGGGGATGAAAGGGGGCCTCAGGTGCCAGAGGATACTCTTATTGGTCAGTTGCTGACATCAGCAAGATTCTAGTACATTGCCCTTGGCGACTCACTGCGCAACAACAGTTCTGTAACTGAGAGAGAACCCTCACACACACACACACACACACACACACACACACACACACACACACACACACACACACACACACACACACACACACACACACACACACACACACACACATACCCAAGCCTTCCATTTGTAAACACACACCCCCTACATGACCTCTCTACACCCTTACATACCAACCACTGGACTCAAACCCTTTACCCCCACACCTCTTACACCCTTTACACACCCCAAATCCCCCTGATCCGGTTGCTCCTTCAGTGATAGTATTTATACCCTGCTCTGTCCTCTCACGAGTTAACACGTACCCCTTCTGGCCCTGTCAACATAAAACCAGCCCCCCAATACATGGAACAGACACCTGAACAGCAGTCTCATCTGTCCTGAGGCTGTGAGTCTGCTGAGACGGTTTAGCTGCTCATAAATCTATCATCTGATATTGACCAGTTAAAGCTTTGACAATTGAGCTGTGTATCTGTGTCTCTGCATGTGTGCGTATGTTTGTGTGTGTGTGTCTGTGTGCGTATGTTAATGTGTGTGTGTCTGTGTGCGTATGTTAATGTGTGTGTGTCAGTGTCTGTGTGTGTGCATGAGTGTGTGAGTGTCTACTTGCTTGTGTGCCTGCTTGTTCGCATGTGTGGGTGCATGTAGTGACAGCTATGGACTCATCTCCCGCGTGTGGAGGGATGGAGAGAGGGATGAAGAGAGAGATGGAAAGATGGATGGAAAGAGGGGTGTTAATGTTTCCAGGCCTGAGGGTCTGACTTTAGCTGTGCCCTTGAGAGGAGTGCATGTGTGTCAGTGTGGATGCGTCTCAGTAGGCAGGGACACGGAGTATGATTACAAATTACCCACCCAGTGAAACGTAGTGCTGACATCCTCCTAATGCTCTATGCCCACATATAAACACACACACTGCTGCTCTTATCAACTACACTGGAAATAACCTGGCTCACACACACACTGCTGCTCTCATCAACTACACTGGAAATAACCTGGCTCACACACACACTGCTGCTCTCATCAACTACACTGGAAATAACCTGGCTCACACACAACCTGCTGCTCTCATCAACTACACTGGAAATAACCTGGCTCACACACACACTGCTGCTCTCATCAACTACACTGGAAATAACCTGGCTCACACACACACTGCTGCTCTCATCAACTACACTGGAAATAACCTGGCTAACACACACACTGCTGCTCTCATCAACTACACTGGAAATAACCTGGCTCACACACACACTGCTGCTCTCATCAACTACACTGGAAATAACCTGGCTCACACACACACTGCTGCTCTCATCAACTACACTGGAAATAACCTGGCTAACACACACACTATTCTCATGTGTATGCTCTGTGCTAAAGAGTTTGAGGTGGACAGAAGGGAGGTGTGGGAGACAGAGGAGGGGCAGGGTTTGTCTAGACCTATGAATCACTTGTTCCCCCTGGTGAGAGAGATGCTGTGCAATGGTTCTGCCCCAGTTACCGTAGCTAACTCTGGGCAGAACTAGAATATTAACATACTGTAGACTTACAAACTGTGTGTGTACCGGTTTATTCACTATTCCAGGGTCTTTTTGATTTACCAGAGAAACCAGCTCTTAGCATCTGTGATGAGTGTGTGTGTGTGTGTGTGATGTAACAGTGGGGGGCTTATTGCTCTTAATAGTTCAGAAGTCACTCTGTAGTCCTGAAGTGGAAGGCCTATTTCCCCTTATTGCTCTCTCTCACACACACTCGCACACACTCGCACACACTCGCACACACTCACACACACACACACACACACACACACACACACACACACACACACACACACACACACACACACACACACACACACACACACACACACACACACACACGGGGTAAAATATGTCTGTCCTGAAAGACAGGACTGTCTTTCTACAGAGTACAAGGTCCCAGTGTCCTTTATTCAAATGACTCCATTCCTCTTCTTTTCTTCAGTGTCCTTCCATCTCACTCCATAGCTCTTCGTATCCTCTCTTCTTCCTCTTCTGCCTTTTTCGCCTCTTCTCTTCCGGCTGCTCAGAGTCCCATCCCCTCTTCCTCTCCCCCTCCTCCTCATAACTCAATCACACTTGCATGCAAGGCTTATTCACATCCCCATTCCCCTGATTCCCTCCCCCCATCATCCCTCCCCCCATATGTCTCTCCTCCTCGTCATCACTGTCCATGTCTTCCCCCTTTCTCTTGTTGTATCTCTCGTACAGCACCATGAGGACACCCATCACCCATGCCGACACGGTGCCGGCGCTGAAGATGACGAAGCCGATAGCGATGAAGAACAGGTAGTCCCAGTAGCCCAGGCCCTGGTGGCAGTCTGCCCTCAGCTGCATGCCCACTTCAGCCAGCCGTTGCCCAGACAGCTCTGCAGGCCCCTGGCACACTGTCTGGCCCTCGTCTACAGAGAGGGAGAGAGAGAAGAAAGAAAGAGTTAGCCATCTCAAGAGAAGAAGAGTAAAGAGAGATTTAGCTGTCTGACCCTC